>NC_057807.1:463988679-464006694 GCF_018294505.1 Triticum aestivum | reverse complement strand
CGCGTCGCGGTGGCCGACCTGCCCAGCATGGTGCGCCCGGGTGATGCTTCTGCCGTCGGGCAGAGGGCAGGCGAACGAGGTCAACGCGTCCCCTCCCCCACGAAGTATACGGCCGCGGACGCGCTGGCGTTCGTGGCGGCGAGCCTCGGGAAGGGCGGGTGGGGCAGAGGTGGAGGTGGATGGCGCGGGAGGTGGGCCGCGCTGTTCCGGCGCGGGGAGAGGTCATCGGACAAGTCGTCGTTGTCGGCGTCCTCGTCCTCGTCGTTGCTCCGCCGGGTGCTCGGCGACGCGACGCTGAGGGACACGGTGGCGCCGCTGCTGGTGCCGTGCTACGACCCTGGCCACGGGCGCGCCGTTCCTCTTCTCTCGCGTCGACACCGTCGAGAGCGACATCTTCGACTTCCGCCTCCGAGACGTCTGCGCGGCCACCTGCGCTGGTGGCTCCGCCGCGGCCGCGGTCCGCTCCGTGAACGGCCTTACGGCCATCGCCGCTGCGTCCGGTGGCGTGGCAGCCATGGGCAACCCCGCCGCGGCGGCCATCACACACGTGCTGCACAACAAGCAGGAGTTCCCCCTCGCCACCGGCGTCGACGACCTGCTCGTCGTCTCCATCGGCTCCGGGTCCTCCTCCGGCGGCACGGCCTCCGGCTCCACCACCCCGTCTGCCGGCTAGCGCACACCGATCCCCCCGCGCTCGCCGTCCCCCGCCGAAATGGTCCGCCTCACCGCCGAGGGCATCGCCGACATGGTCGACCAGGCCGTCGCCATGGCGTTTGGCCACACCTGCGGCCGCAACTACATGCGCATCCAGGTCAGCCAAGCCACAGAGCTTCACCTCGCGCGTCCCCTCCATTCTTGTCGTCGTTGTTTCAATCAAACGCTAACAACGACGAGTTACTGGTTCCAGGCAGCGGCGTCGGCGCACTCGATCAAGGCGCTCCGGTCGCTGGAGGCTCGGAAGGTGGTGGCGATCGCGGACGGGATGCTGACGACAAGAATGGGGTCGGGGTCACTCCACCTCCTCCTCGTCTCCACGACCGCCCGGTCGGCGGCGACGGGAGCCGGACATGGTCCAGGGGGCTGATTGCTTTTTTAAAAATCTATTAGGGGTCTGTGTGTGATTATTTTGCCAAGTCAGCTCCTTACAGTCCGACCCCATATGTCAGAAAGTGATTAAATGGGCTAAATCACCTGTTCAGTGCAAACTACAAAATGTTTACTGAATGTGCGGTGTTTTTTGCAAATGATTAGCGACCCGGTGATTTTCCGCAGATGAAGCCCTAAATGTGATGGTTTTTTGCAATTCACTCGGCATTGGGAGATCAGGAGTCAACTTGACTTTCAACATTCTACTGCGCAGAGTATACCTGCATGTGCAACTTCTGCTGACTTTCAACATTCTAGTGCGCAGATTTATGTTCGACTATCATCCATGATGTAGGCGTCAACACTGTTCATGGTGACCTGGCAGTGATTAATTCAAAGCTTTTTTTCTCTAAATTTGTTTTGTCCTCACGTAACTGAAGGTTATTTCAGATCATTAAGAACCAAGTCGCAGATCCTTAGCAGCTCGCCAAAAAAAGAAAAGAATAAAGGAATACCGAGAAGGCCAACAGAAACCAAAACGAGCAAAAGAGACCATTAACTGGAGGCTGAAATTGAACTGTTTTATATATTGTCTTAAATGTTTAAAATGTCTTACAAAAATGAACGAAAGAAGTACTAAAGATGATATATATACAAGCAAAGATTACGATACGCAGTTTCGGGGACTCCATAACCACCGTTCCTAGCCCCACTACGGCCTCATTTGGTTCTAAGGGAAGATAATTCCATGGAAATGGTGCCCTGGGTAGAATGTTCTTGACCAATTAATAACCCCGTGAAAACTTCACATCACCATTTGGCAGAGATGGGGATAATACGCCCTTCTTACCACTGCAATTTTTCCATTGCGCTGCTGCGGCTACCATCGCTGGAGAGATGGATGAGTTCCCACAGCTGTAACTCTACAAGAACATGACTATCAGCGGCATCAAATCAGGAAACGGCGCCACCGAATTTGGTCTCGTCAGTGCCATGCCGGAGACAACAAGATCCGAAGAGGAGTTCAATGCTTTCATCACAGATCAAAGGAGCGACACACCTGCTTTTCTCCTTGACGACTTGCAGGGGTGGCGAAAAGTCACCACGCAGGTCAGATGGGGCCAGCAGCTCAACGAGGGATGCCGACGTAGACCAGGTGGAGGAGGGACTCGCCGTCGGCCTGGGGATGGAGGAGGGACACGCTGGCGGGCCGTCGATCCTGGGCACCGGAGGGAGAGGGTCAGGGGCGTTGCTTCGGTCGACGATGGATCGGGTCAGACGCATAGGTTTGGTCGCCGGCGGAAGAGCTCGGAGGTGGGCGCTAGATCTGGGTCGACGACGCCTGTCGCGCTCGTCTCGCTCGAGCTGTGGCTTCTCTCCCCGACCTATGGGGTCGTGGCTTTTCTCCCCGTGTTAACGACGTGGTTCGGGCAGGGATCCCTCCCCCTCGTGTGTGACCAAATGGCATCGTGGGCTTACCTGGGTCAGTTCGACCGGTGGTTTTCCTGCACGGGGAAAAGGCAGGGATCCCCCCAGGATCCCATGCAACCAAACGAGGCCTACAGCAGGCTTGGCACATGAAACCACAAAAGACAAACCGACCACGCGACAGTAAAAGATTAGTAAACGTTCGTCGACCTCCTCCGTCTTGCTCTCGCCGGCGGCATGTCCGTGTCAGCGAGTAAATAGCATAAAACTACTACTTTATATGCTAGGGTTCCAAAAAACTACCGATTTTTAATTTTTCTCAGATAACTATCAAATGGGTGGTCGGCTGTTTCGAAAAACCCAAATTGCTGAGTGCTTATCAACTGATCATGATTATGACAGGTCAGGCCCACACCTAAACGAAGCGTTAGTTTGACCGTTAACTGACATGTGGGGCCCACATGTCAGTGTCTCTTCTTATCTTCCTCTTCTCCTCTCTGCCTCCCTTCTCCTCCACTCTCCCTGCTCGTCAAGAACAGCACAGAACCGCCATGGCCGCCGACCACACTCCACGCCGTTGTCCTGTGCCACGTCCGGCCACCGCCCTATGCCACTTCAAGCCCCACTCTACTGTTGTTGATGGTAGGAGCTCGCCGGACCTCCTGGTGGCAAGGTGGAGACGAGGAGGCATACCAGAGGCCGGCGACCCTGCCGCGTGCACCATCTGGAGTCTCCGCCGCGCGCCATGGGGCTCCGGGAGGGGTCGCCGCACTGCCACACGCCATCAGGAGGCGCTGAGGGCCGCCGCGCCATCCGCCATGGAGCTCCCCTCGGGTCATCGCGCCGTCACCCGCCATCTGGACCGGCTGGGGGTCGTCGCCCGTCATGGGGTCACCACGGCTCGCCGCTCGCCATGGGGTCACCATGGCTCGCCGCCCGCCATGGGAGCCGGCGCAGAGAGGCGGGCATCGGCACTGCAGCGTCGTGCAGCACAGGTCGGCGGGGGGCGTAGATAGGCAGGGAGAGAAGGAGGTGAGGCGAAGGAGCGACCAGGGTTGAGCCCCGGTGATCACCGGCGGTGGGCGCCGAGCGGCTCGCCGGCCGGAGGAGGCGACGTCACGAGGTTCGGCCAAGATAGGTCAGGGGCGAGAGGAGTAGCGCCATGGCTGCCCTGATCTGGAGCAAGGACCTGATTGCTTTTTGCAAAGAAATGCAGGGACCTTATTGCTTTTTTAAATTTGTGTGCAGGTCCACCCCTAACGGTCAAACAAACAGAGCTCTTACGCGCGGGGCCGACCTGTCATAATCGTGATCAATTGCTAAGCACTCGGCGATTTGGGTTTTCTGAAACAGCCGACCACCCATTTGGTAGTTATCTGAGAAAAATTAAAAACCAGTAGTTTTTTGGAACCCTAGCCTGTAAAGTAGTAGTTTTATGCTATTTACTCCCGCGTCAGCTTCAGCAGGCTCATCCTCGTCGATGCTCAGGCCCAGCTTCAGCATGCGATGGATCCTGGTACCGAAGGTGTTGGGGTCGTCGAGGCTGAAGCCCGAGGTGAGCAGCAGCATCACCACGTCCTTGAGCAACTTGTCGTTCTTGTCTGCGTCAGCGTGCTTGCGCAGCTCCTCCATGATGGCATTCTTGGAGTTGATCTCCATCGCCTTCTTGCTCGACATGTAGCCGCTCATGCTCGTGTTCCTCAGAGCCTGGGCCTTCATGATCCTCTCCATGTTGACAGTCCAGCCATACTCACGGAGAGTCAACAACGCGGTCAGAGATGATCACCTTCTCGACCCTATCGCCCAGGACACGTTGGTGGCTTGAAGAAAGCAAAAACAACAAAGAAAAAGAATATAGATGATTCTTTACAACTACAACCTGAAATGCTTTTCACAAATCAAATGCCTATGTATAACCCAATCTTAATGATATAAGAAGTCTAACATTTTTTAATTTCTCTCTTTCAAACTTTGATGCTAAGCTTTGCTATTAATCTTCGTAGGGGCATTTCAGAGAAAATATTGCACCAGGATCAGCAAGACCCGTTGGTGGCTCCGAGAAAGAAAAACAAAGAAGAAAAGGAAGACAATCTATTCTTTACAACTACGATCTGAAATGCCTGACAAACCAAATGCCTGGGTATCTACCATAGTATAACCCAATCCAAATGGTATAAGTAGCATACTTTTTCAACTTCTTCTCATTTTCAATCTTCTATGGCCTAAGCTTTTCTGTTTATCCGCATAGGGTCATCTGGAGCTCCGCGAATCATGTATTCCTCTATTAGCACATTATAACTCAAGTATGCAACAATCCATTGGTACCTTGACCCCAACTATGATGCCAAGACAAAATATGTTATTCCCAACAAAAAACTCCTACCAATGGTACTTCTACCCCTATGATAATGGTAGGACAGAATCTGCCATTCTTCCAAGAACAATGACCTCTAGCCCTACGATGATACCAGGACCAAATCTATCATTCTTTCAATAGCAGACTCCTACCAGTGGTACTTCTACCCCTATGATGATGCCCGGGCAGAATCTATCATTTTTCCAACAACAAACTCCTACCATTGGTACCTCTACCCGGCGATGATGCCAGGACAAAATCTACCATTCTCTCAAAAGCAAAAGCCAACTTAATCAATGTTATAGATTTTTATTTCATGTACTTGTGTGCAATTATATTAGAACCTATGAGTATACGACCATGGATTGAAGGATACTATCTATATGAATCAACAATTAATTTCATAAGTAATTCGTGAATGTCATAAATATAACAATAATCTTGTATGTTCATATATTGAATAGGCTTAGTTAGTATAAGGTATAAACTGTATTATTACCAATATCATAGATTTTTTTCCCGCCAAAAAAATCATAGATTTTTTTGTCTAACCTGGCAAACAAACCAGTAGTCGATCACTACTAGGAGCATGAAACAAAACCAAGAATGGGCCAATAGCTTACTCGGTGGGCCATCTTTGTTATTGTGACAAATCCATCACTAGTAGAAAACATGGCTTTGGTTCAGGCCTGACCAGCCCATTAGTCCCGGTTCAGTCACGAACCGGGACCCATGGGGGGCATACGTCCCGGTTCATGCGCCCAAGGGGCCGGCCGGGCCTCGTGGGGGATTTGTCCCGGTTCGTCTGGACCCATTTGTCCCGGTTCCAGGCATGAAACGGGACCAATGGTCCTCGCTCCTGGCCCATAGCCATTGGTCCCGATTCGTGGCTGGAACCGGGACAGAAGGCGGGCCTTTAGTCCCGGTTCCAGCCATGAACCAGGACCAATGAGTTGCCTATATATACCCCATCGCTGCAGCAGAGCACTCCACACTGCTCTGTTTTTTCTGGCCGGTGAGGGGAGAGCTTTGTGATGCTCTAGCTCACCTCCTATGCACATGAGGTGTTCGATGAAATGCCCGAGCCACACTAATTAAGCTTTCTCCTCTCGAAGCTCGACCTCCAAGCTCCATTTCCCCCGAGATTTGTCTAGGTTTAGCGGTCCGTCAGGTCCCGTCCCCGTATTCACCACCGTCGATCTCCCGCACCGATCTCATCGCCGGCACTACCGTGGTGAGCCTCTTGTTCTTATCTTCTTTCTGAAAGAAAAAATTCTTACTTTAGATAGAGACTTCTCTAATTTTCTTACTTTTATTATTGCTTGTTATTATATAGTACAATGGTTTTGGTATCCGCCCCGTCTGCCCTCGTCCTGTCTATGATTCGGATGTGGTATATATTATCTTTTATAACTATTTGGTTCATTTATTGTTTATGACAATTATGCCGACCAGCGTGACATAGATTTTATTTATCTAGGACGTATGTGAACCGGAAATTCCAACCGACCCTATTATCGAGAGGTTAAATTTAGTTGAAGAAGAAAACAATTACTTGAAGGAAAATAAAAAAAATGAGGAGGAGAAGATGATATTGGAGTTGCATGTTGCGGATGTCGTCGATGATCACAAGATCAAGATGGACACAATGCGTTTGAAGATTAGAAAGATTAGAAAATATGCCATTCATACCGAGGCTTGGTATCATTATGCCGTTGGATCAATTGTTACCTTGGTTGCGATTACGATCGCATTTGTTGTTGCATTGAAATGTTTTACATAGTTTCAATGTATGGTTTAATTAGATGCTCTGGAAAGCTATATGTTGTTCAATGAGAACTATGTATGTACTTTGGTTTTAATGTGATGATGAACTTCTATTGATTTGGTCACTTATCTATCCATGATGTTCTGTAATGGTTTTTGACACACTTAATTATATATAATGCACGCAGATGAATCGACAATGGATGTACTGTGACAGACACACCTCCGAGTACGTTAAGGGCATGCATAATTTTCTCGAAGTGGCTGAGGCAAACAAGCAGAATGGTTTTATGTGTTGTCCATGCCCTATATGTGGGAATACGAAGTCTTACTCTGATCGGAAAATCCTTCATAGCCACATGCTTTATAAGGGTTTCATGCCACACTATAATGTTTGGACCAGGCATGGAGAAATAGGGGTTATGATGGAAGACAACGAAGAAGAAGAGGATGATGACAACTATGTGCCCCCGGAATACGGTGATGCTGCAACGGGGGAAGCTGCTGAAGATCAAGAGGAACAAGACGATATTGTGCCCGATGATGATCTTCACTGGGTCATTGTTGATGCAAGGAGATAGTGCGAAAGTCAAAAGGAGAAGCTGAAGTTCGATCGCATGTTAGAGGATCACAAAAAGGGGTTGTACCCCAATTGCGAAGATGGCAACACAAAGCTCGATACCGTACTGGAATTGCTGCAGTGGAAGGCAGAGAATGTTGTGCCTGACAAAGGATTTGAGAAGCTACTGAAAATATTGAAGAAAAAGCTTCCAAAGAATAATGAATTGCCCGACAGTACGTACGCAGCAAAGAAGGTCATATGCCCTCTAGGATTGGAGGTGCAGAAGATACATGCATGCCCTAATGACTGCATCCTCTACCGCGGTGCGTACAAGGATTTGAACGCATGCCCGGTATGCAGTGCATTGTGGTATAAGATCAGACGAGATGACCCTGGTGATGTTGACGGCGAGCCCCCCAGGAAGAGGGTTCCTGCCAAGGTGATGTGGTATGCTCCTATAATACCACGGTTGAAACGTCTGTTCAGAAACGAAGAGCATGCCAAGTTGATGTGATGGCACAGAGAGGACCGTAAGAAAGACAGGAAGTTGAGAGCACCCGCTGATGGGTCATAGTGGAGAAAAATCTAGAGAAAGTACCGGGCTGAGTTTGCAAGTGACCCTAGGAACGTATGGTTTGGTTTAAGCGCGGATGGCATTAATCCTTTTTGTCGTGGATTTGTCACGGCAGATGGCCTTAGCGTGAGGACTTAGTCGCGAGGCCAACACATCTATGTAGTAGCTTGAGAGGGGTTGATCGGGACGAGAGACGCGACACACAAGACAAGGATTTAGACAGCTTCAGGCCCCGGGAAACATCATCCGGAATAGCCATACATGTTGTTTGAGGCTAGGTCTCATTATGCTCATCGAGATTCGCCGCATAAGCCGGCTCCCCCTTTGTGTCTAGCCCTAGATATTGTTTCTTGTTCCTTGTCCCTCTTTAGGGTGCCCTGCCCCTCCTTATATAAGTTAGAGGGGCGGGTTACCTGTGGAGTCCTAGTAGGACTAGAACTAATCTATCTTCTCTTACAAGTTGAATACAAGTCCGGGTCTTGCTTCCTCGTAAAGGAAATATTCATCAGCCCTTTCCTCTTAAGCTGGCCCATCATAACGCGAGCCAGCCTTCTGGGCTTTGGGCCTTGTTGTCCATCTGACCCGCCCGCCGGGTTACTAATGAGTCGCCATGCTCCAGCCAGGTCATATCGCGGGGTATATCCCCGACATTAGCCCCCAGTTTAATTTGGATTTATCCATGTTAAAATTATGCTGCAAAATAAACACAAGAACAAATTTGACAGGTTGTGCTCCGGGTAAAGAATTCTTGTAAACCGGCACCTGAACATCCTTAAGTCCTTGTTATTTCCTTCTTCTAGAAAATCCGGGTCAATAGACCAGCTTCACAATCAATTTGCTTGTAGATGAAATATTGTAAACAAATAATCCATTTGAAACGGCTTCCAAAGCGCCGGCTTAAAAATATAGGTCTTGAAATACTCATCTGATTTTCAACCGGCTTAAAGATGTAGATCTTGCCGAGTTATAATTTCCAAAATCTCCGGGTTATAAAAGACTGATGATGTCGAGTCATCATTGTTGTTAACCCCGGGTCATGTAATTGATCTTCCTGATTTACTCAAAGCTGAGAATTTGAAGATGTTCCTTCTTTATATGCATAATACCTGTAGCCCCCAAGTCTTAAGAGGAGAACATAGTGATAACTTAAGACTTGCTTCAATATAAGTGTTGCAACCTTGAAGAAATCCGGGTTATTCATCTCAATCATTAGTCATAAACTGAATATTCCACATATGTAGCCCCCAAGTGCCGGGTTGTCATGCTTGCAGAAACCTGGGACTTGTAATTGCCTTATGCTCATAAAAACTTCAACTAGTGTAGCCCCTAAGGGCCGGGTCATTATGCAATAATGAGCAGGGACTTTGTAAATAATTCATTGATAATAACATCATATGATGTAATCTCCACCATGGGGCTTGAACCCACGTCCATAAGGTTAAGAGCTTTGTACTTTACCAACTGAGTAGTGGATCCCTTAATGTAATGGACTGAGGCTTGTGTACCTATTTTCGATAGGAGCAATTGGTAGCCCCCAAGGGCCAGCTCATTTAAAATGTGATGAGTCGGGTCTTCAATAAGTTGAGCAAAAATGACTTTGCATTAGCCCCCAAGTGCCATGGTGCATGCTGGCAGTGACATGGGACTTGTATATTCAATGCAATCTTGATTTGAACAATGCAGCCCCCAAGTGCCGGGTCGTAAGCCTGCAGCGACTCGGGACTATTTCCTCTATTGTAAAATAAATCATGCCCATTGATAAAAATAATAGCCGTTGTGCTAAGGCGACTTTGAAAACCTCAATCATAACACTAGTTATTGATAATCACCATAGAAATCCAGCCATGTTGGCTATTTAAGATTTGAACAATATAATCCGGTATGAAACCTCAATCATTCAATATCATCATGAAAATCCAGCCAGTTTTGGCTATTAAAGATTTGAATACCTCATCGGTTGACAAGTAAATCCGGAGTTTAAATACCTGACGGCTCTTGGCCGATGACGACTTAATGCGCATTCATTGTAACCCGGTGGCGTATAGCCTTTGAGAAAATCAAGAATTAATAACCCTTTTGAGACATCAATTTCAATCTTTGATGATGGGCTTGAACTTGATCATTTATGTACGCCATAGCTTTGTAAATCCTGCACATAGTTTAAACAACATATACCCTGGCGACTTAACGTCAAAAGCCAGGGCGGGTAACCACCCAAATATAGTCTTATCCTGCACACAAGTAGATCACAAGATCCCTATAATCCTTTGAATGATACCACCGGTTTATGTGACCCGGACAGTGAAGTTGATAACTCAACTCTGTAAGAGCCGGCACATATGATATTTGTGACAACTCAAATACTTGCGATTGTATAAAAATAGATAAAAATTTTGAGGCTTCTGATTCGAATACGGTCAGTAAACCGTTCCAAAGGGGTTAAGATAAGATTCGAATACGATCATATAGCCCCCAGTGGCGTTGGCATTGCCGATCAAAGTGGGTATCGACAACTGTGTTCTCTTTGGTTCGAATACGACCTATGTTTGAACAGGAAGCCCCCAAATGACCTTAAAAGTTGTTTAACGATGCTGATTCGAATACGATCCACGTCGATTCCCAAAGGGGTTGAGCTATGATTCGGATACGATCAAGAAGCCCCCAAGTAGGTTCAGCAGTTTGCTAATCAAAAGGGTATCAACGGCTATGTTCTCTTTGGTTCGAATACCACCTATGTTTGAACAGGAAGCCCCCAAGTGACCATATAAATTTTGGTATTGCACCGATCAAGAGAGTACTGATAGCTATGCCCGATGAGCAGGAAGCCCCCAAGTGACCATAATAAAATAAGCCGTAAGGCAGGATACCCATGTTTTGAACCATGCATCATGGCAGCAAGTTCCCTTTGGTAACCATTAATTTGTTTGAGATCTCGAACTTGCGAGAGATTAATTCTTTTGAACCAGAAATTCTTAAACCGGATATTGAGATCCTCAAAGCTTTGTAAGGGACAAATTTACCTTGATCCGGATGTTGAACCGTTTTGAGAGCTTCAAAGCTTTGCGGAGAAAGATGTCTCTTGAGCTGTATTTTAAACTGGAATATTCATTTTGAACCGGAAATTTTTCTGACGGCCTTTAAATATTTGCCAATAAAGCAGTAGCCTCCAGGGCCGGGTTATCTTCCCTTCAATGACCCAGAGTTTTTGAAATCATTGAAACCGGCTAATTTTGTCGAGCCATACCATTGTAGCCCCCGAGTCTTAAGATGACTCAAAGAGTTGGCTTGAGATTCTCCATATTTGACCATAGCAGAAGGTGTATATCATTGGCGTTGATAACGCGATGTGAATCCACAGAAGGTTGAGGTGACTGCGGCGGGTTATAAATGATCCCGTATGAGCCGTGTCAGCAATTCGGCCAATGGTTCCTTCCAACTGGCTGTTTGAAGTTAACCAAACTATAGTGGCGGCGACTTGTGTGCCTGCCCATTGAGCCATCCAGTGCAGACGGCGGCTGATAATACATGATAATTTGCCTCCAATTTGTTGGAAGAAAACCGGGCTTCCCAAGCAGTGACTTGCCCATACTCAATAAACAGCTCATGCAGACAGGTGCGGCCCGATGTGTTGATGTAGACCAGGCCGCGAGAGACGGACGGTAAAGACGACCGCAACATCTCAGGCGGCACAGACAGATGAACCGGCCGTGGCGTTGTAAGCCGGTGCGGACGCGTGAACCGCCACGAGGGCAGATGAGCGAGTCGTCCGTGGCATTGTAAGGCGGCGCAGACGGGTAAGCCGGACACAGTATTGTAAGCCGGCACGAGAGTCCGTTGAGTAAGGACGACCACTTGTGCCGAATGATGTTGGCACGCCTCCATCTCCGCAGTATAATGCCACTTTGTAATGAATAATTCTCCTGCATATAAAACACAGCAGGGCAAAGTAGTTTTGCTCGGATAAATTAATATGTGCTTAAAAATAAACAGGATAAATAGAACATGGTATTTTTGGACGATAGATGATTTCCATGTGATGCATTGTCCATCAGAACGTCTGTGAGCGTAGAACAATGAAGTTGGTACTGCATGGGAGTCTGATTTGACACATCGTTCTTCGACAGATAAAGCGGCCAGCACAACTCATCCGTCATGCATGCGGCAATTAGTACTAAATAACACAAATTGATGGCCACGTGTGTGGCATTTTTCCTTGGTCCTTGCGTGAAGTAATAACCAGTGCTCGACGGAGTTTACAGAGGAAACGTTTGACCATGGCTGCTGCCCTTTGACTCTGCCTGCAGTCTTGATCTTTGAGACAAAATATGATGAAAATCGGCTTCGTTGAATTTGATTAAGCTCTGCTGCTAGGGCGCGCTGGAAGCGACGACTTGGCCACTATTGAATAATGAATCCTGCTGCACATTTCTTCGGTTAGTTAGGCGTTCATTCCTTTTTCAGTTTCGTCAGAATAAGCTTGCGGCGCTGAGAGCCTATTCTCGTGCACACCCGTAGTTGCAATGGAGTTTGTGTTGACATGCAGTAGATAGCTTGCCGCTGCATCCGCTCTCGTGGGATAGTGCGAGATCATAGTGGACATGACGGCTTCAGAGGCAACGTGGGAGTGGAGTGATGATGCGGCAGCAGCTCCGCGTGGCGTGACAAGGCGGCGATGGATGATGCCCTCGGACAGCGGCGACTCGACGCGGGGGGGGACACAGAGGTACGGGGCGGCTCTCCGATGGCGGCTCAGTAGTGGAACGAGCTGGCTCGAGGCCGCGAAAAAACAGTAGTGGCCAGGCGGCGCAGGGCAGAACCACTGTCGTGGGTCGAACAGAGCGCAGAGACCGCAGAGACTCGGGGAGGCCACGGATGACTCACGGCTCGACGTCACAGCAGAGGATCAGCAAGAACTGCGGCCTACCGCCGAGGTGACTCCCAGAGGTACGAGCCGGCAAGGGCCTTCGGACAGTGGCGGCTCACGCAGGGAGGCAGAGGCGGAGCAGAGCGGGTACGGCCATCGCGAGGTTAAAAACGGCTCGATGGCGTTGTGTGTGCCCGTGACTCAATCCTCCTCCGAGTCATCGTTGGTTTGACCTTTCCTTCCATGATTTCTGAATTGTTCTCCTGGTAGTTTTCTTACGCGCATACACCAAGTGGGGTTGATAAAAAAGGAAAGCTGACTTTGGCTTCAGATAACATAGCCGAAGATGCACTAGTACTTGAGATCCTTGGACATAATTAATCAATGCTCTTGTCTTGATCGGGACTTGGCCTTTATGAGTTTTGGTGACTCGCTCCCGTCGGACTCGGCGAACCAATGTTGGCCGAGACGGCGATTCCCAAGATTTGACACGCCGGTGAAACACGACAAAAGCGTCGATGGCACACAGACGCAACCCTACTTTTTCTTGAATTTTTAATCTCACAAATCTTCAAATCTGGACTGACGAACTTGACACTGATACAAATCCTTTCAAACCAGCTTTTCTTCATCCGAAAAATCATGAGCCCCTCGATCCCTAGGAGAGATCCCTCCAAGAACTCAACACCACCGTGCGCTAGCCCCACGGTGGGCGCCAACTGTCGTGGATTTGTCACGACAGATGTCCTTAGCGTGAGGACTTAGTCGCGAGGCCAACACATCTATGTAGTAGCTTGAGAGGGGTTGATCGGGACGAGAGACGCGACACACAAGACAAGGATTTAGACAGCTTCAGGCCCCGGAAAACATCATCCGGAATAGCCCTACATGCTGTTTGAGGCTAGGTCTCATTATGCTCATCGAGAGTCGCCGCATAAGCCGGCTCCCCCTTTGTGTCTAGCCCTAGATATTGTTTCTTGTTCCTTATCCCTCTTTGGGATGCCCTGCCCCTCCTTATATAAGTTAGAGGGGCGGGTTACTTGTGGAGTCCTAGTAGGACTAGAACTAATCTATCTTCTCTTATAAGTTGAATACAAGTCCGGGTCTTGCTTCCTCGTAAAGGAAATATTCGTCAGCCCTTTCCTCTTAAGCCGGCCCATCATAACGCGAGCCGGCCTTCTGGGCTTTGGGCCTTGTTGTCCATCCGACTCGCCCGCCGGGTTACTAATGAGTCGCCACGCTCCAGCCGGGTCATATCGCGGGGTATATCCCCGACACTTTCGGGGAGCAGAGCAGCAATCACAGCACCTGGCCCATGACTCTATGTATGTATAACCTTCTTCCTTGGATGTCCATGAAACGGAAGTTCATTATGATGCTAGTTCTCATCAAAGGCCCTAAGAAACCCGGCAACGACATTGATGTGTACCTAAGGCCATTAGTTGAAGAACTTTTACAGCTGTGAAATGGAAACCGTGTACGTGTGGGATGAGCACAAACAGGAGGACTTTAACATGCACGCGTTGCTGTTTGTAACCATCAATGATTGGCCCACTCTCAGTAAACTTTTAGAACAGACAAACAAGGAATACCATGCATACACGCACTGTTTAGCTGACAACGAAAGTATATACCTGGACAAATGCAGGAAGAATGTGTACCTGGGCCATCGTTGATTTCTTCCAACCAACCATCAATGTCGAAAGAAAGGCAAGCATTTCAAAGGCGAGGCAGATCACCGGAAGAAGCCCGGCATGCGTACCGGTGATCACGTACTTGCTATGGTCAATGATTTACACGTAATATTTGGAAAGGGTACCGGCGGACTATCTGTTCCGAATGACGCTGAGGGACTCGCACCCATGTGGAAGAAGAAATCTATATTGTGGGGCCTACCCTACTGGAAAGACCTAGAGGCTCGCTCTTCAATCGACGTGATGCACGTGACAAAGAACCTTTGCATGAACCCGCTAGTCTTCTTGGGCGTGTATGGGAAGACAAAAGATACACCGGAGGCATGGGAGGACCTGCAACATTTGCACGAAAAAGACGGCATGCCTCCAAAGCAGTATGAAGGTCCTGCCAGCTACGCTCTTACCAAAGAAGAGAAGGAAATATTCTTTGAATGCCTGCTCAGTATGAATGTCCCGTCTGGCTTCTCGTCGAATATAAAGGGAATAATAAATATGCCAGAGAAAAACTTCCAGAACCTAAAGTCTCATGACTGCCACGTAATTATGACGCAACTGCTTCCGGTTGCATTGAGGGGGCTTCTACCGAAAAATGTTCGATTAGCCATTGTGAAGCTATGTGCGTTCCTCAATGCAATCTCTCAGAAGGTGATCGATTCAGAAATTATACCAAGGCTAAGGAGTGATGTGGCGCAATGTCTTGTCAGTTTCGAGCTGGTGTTCCCACCATCGTTCTTCAATATCATGACACATGTCCTAGTTCATCTAGTTGACGAGATTATTGTTCTGGGTCCCATATTTCTACCCAATATGTTCCCCTTTGAGAGGTTCATGGGAGTCCTAAAGAAATATGTCCGTAACCGTGCTAGGCCAGAAGGAAGCATCTCCATGGGCCATCAAACAAAGGATGTCATTGGGTTTTGTGTTGACTTCATTCCTGGCCTTAAGAAGATTGGTCTCCCTCAATCGCGGTATGAGGGGAGACTGACTGGAAAAGGCATGCTAGGAGGGGACTCAATAATATGTAGGGACGGGCATTCTTGGTCTCAAGCACACTACACAGTTCTACAGAACTCTACCTTGGTGACCCCGTATGTCGATGAGCACAAGAACAGTCTGCGCTCCAAATACCCGGAGCAGTGTGACAATTGGATTACATGTGAACACATCAGGACTTTCGGCGGTTGGTTGGAAACACGTCTCAGAGGTGACAACACTATTTGTGATGAGCTATACTCGTTTTCCAGGGGGCCATCTTCGACTGTATTGACTTACAAAGGATACGAGATAAATGGGAATAAATTTTACACGATCGCCCAAGATCAAAAGAGCACCAACCAAAACAGCGGTGTCCGCTTTGATGCAGCAACCAAGAGGGGAAAGGATACATATTATGGTTACATAGTAGACATATGGGAACTTGACTACGGACATGATTTCAAGATCCCTTTGTTTAAGTGTAAATGGGTCAATATGCCAGTACGCGGGGTACAGGTAGACCCACAGTATGGAATAACAACAGTGGATCTGAACAATCTTGGGTACATAGACGAACCATTCGTCCTAGCCAATGATGTGGCGCAGGTTTTCTATGTGAAGGACATGTCTACCAATCCGAGAAAAAGAAAAGATAAGGAAGCGAACACATCATACGATGAGTTAAAGTGCCACATAGTTCTTTCAGGAAAAAGAGACATCATGGGAGTGGAGGGCAAGACAGACATGCCCGAAGATTATGAAAAGTTTCATGAAATTCCTCCCTTCAAAGTCAAGGCTGACCCAAGCACCCTGTTAAACGATGAAGATTATCCATGGTTACGGCGCAATAAGCAAAGGACGGAAGCGAAGAAAAAGTGAAGACTTTCTCTCCACGACTATTATGATGATGCCTTTGATCTAGAATATCCATGTAACAGACGAGTTCCCGTATGAAACCCTGATACTTCGAAAGAAATTATCCGTTTTGTACACGAAGTACATCCAATTTTTGCCGTAACCCTCTCAACTTTTTAGCACATGCTATGTGGGTGAAATGATGATACCATGCCAACTTTCAACCTTTTCAGAGTTTATTTGTAGTGCTTTTCATTTTCAGGGTCATATAGCTCAAAAAAATTAGTAAACGCATGAATAATAACAAATGAAGTCAGAAAGGGTTGAAAATTGATGATGTGGCTTTGAATGGTGCATTTTGAACACACAAAAAGTCTGGAGTTCAAAAATAAGAAATCCCTTTGTAACAGATGAGTTTCCGTATGAAACCCTTATACTTCGAAAGAGATTGTCCATTTTGTACACGAACTGCATCCAATTTTTGTCGTAACCCTCTCAACTTTTTAGCACATGCTATGTGGGTGAAATGATGGTACCATGCCAATTTTCAACCTCTTCAGAGTTCATCTGAAGTGCTTTTCAATTTCAGGGTCATTTAGCTCAAAAAAATCAGTAAACGCATGAAAAATAACAAATGAAGTCAAAAGGGGTTGAAAATTGATGATGTGGCTTTGAATGGTGCATTTTGAACACACAAAAAGTCTGGAGTTCAAATAAGTTCAAAAAAATGAAATCCCTTTGTAACAGATGAGCTTTCATCCGAAACACTGATACTTCAAAAGAGATTTTCCATTTTGTACACGAAGAGCATCCAATTTTTGCCATAACCCTCTCAACTTTTTAGCACATGCTATATGGGTGAAATGATGATACCATGCCAATTTTCAACCTCTTCAGAGTTCATCTGAAATGCTTTTCAATTTCAGGGGCATTTAGCTCAAAGAATGAACTAATATTAAAAAGGATGATCTGAAAAACTTTTATGAAACTCTAATAGCAAAAATAATAAACTAAAAGAATGAACTAGAAAACTTTAATGAAACTCTAATAGAAAAAAGAATGAAGTAGAAAACTTTAATGAAACTCTAATAGCAAAAGGAATCAACTAAAAAGCTTTTTTAAACCTCTAGTATTATTGAAACTAAAATTATATAAAATTTATGCAACTAAAATTATCAAAGTATTTTCTGTTCAAAACATTACAAGCAAAAATAATTTTCATAAAGAACTTTTTTTATTAGAAACTTTAATAGCAAAAAGAATTATCATAAAGATTTTTTAGAAACTAAAATAACAAAAATTGATTTTGAATATAATGATAAAACACAGTAATATTAAATAGCAGGAAAAAGAATCACTCCAAAATCTATTTTTATAGTAAAGTTAATCACAAACTAGTGATTCACACAAATTTCAAATAATTCAAATTTAAACTATTCAAATTTGAAAACTAATGGCACTAACAGAAAGTTTCTATTTTTCTAACCTAAAAGCAAAAAAGAATTAAAAAATAGAGCAAAAAACAAAAGAAAATAAATAATGCAAAAAACAAAAAAAAACCGGAACCACCTACTAGGCCACCACGGCCTAAATATGATTAGAAACCCACCATGGGCAGGATTCAGGCCCGCAGAAGGCCCAGTAGGCCCACAAACAGATACAGTGTGTTTAGGCCCGTAAGCCTGCATTTGAGAGGAGCTCGAGAGGGCAGCGGGAGCGGGGCTTATAAACCACTCCAAGCCCCTCTCAACTAGCGAGGTGGGACTAAAGTTTTGACCACGGCAGCAACACCCCCCTTTCGTCCCGGTTGGTGGCACCAACCGGGACCAAAGCACCCCTTTACTCCCGGTTGGT
>NC_057807.1:463799184-463988255 GCF_018294505.1 Triticum aestivum | reverse complement strand
TGCTGAAAAGAGACCTTTGGTCCTGGTTGGTGGCACCAACTGGGAGTAACGGGGTGCTTTGGTCCCGGTTGGTGCTACGAACCGGGACCAAAGGGCTGGCTATATAAGCCAACACTTTCGAAATTTTCAACAGTTTCTCCCCGACGCCGACGCCGCCATTTGCCCCGACGCCCTGCTCCTCATCGCCGTCGCCCGCGCCCATCGTCGCGCCGCCCCTGCCCCTGACCACGCTGTCGCCCGCGCCCGTCGTCGCGCTGCCCCTGCCCCCGAGCATGTTGTCGCCGCGTCGGCCCCTTCCCCGTGCCCGAGCCCTTGCCTGCGGCCCGCCTTCATGCGTCGGCGCCCTCGCCGCCACCGCCGCCGTCGTCACCATCGCCAGCCACCCCCGCTTTGAGCCGCCGCGTCGTCCCAGCTCTTTTTTTATTTTTTATTAGATTAAATTTTTTGTTAGATTAATTTTTATGTATATAATGTCTATATATATATGTATGTATAGAGCATGTTTTTGTTAGATTATTTTTTATTAGATTTATATGTATGTGGCTATATATGCATGATGAGGGGGTGGGGGTCGATATACCCCCCTCCCCGATAACTTCGACATGAGGGGGGTCGATATATACCCCTTCACGATAACTTCAACATGAGGGGGGGCTCGATATACCCCCTTCCCGATAACTTCGACATGAGGGGGGGTCGATATACCCCCTCCCTGATAACTTTGACATGAGGGGGGGTCGATATACCCCCTCCCGATAACTCGACGTGAGCGGCAAAAGTTACATTTTTAGAAAGTTTTATCTAGGAAGAAGGAAGAAAAAGAAGGAGAGGAAAAAGGGGAGAAAAAAGAGAAGAAGAGCAGAAAAAAATAAGAAGAGAAAGAAGAAAAAAAGGAGAAGAAGAAGGAATAGAGGAGAAGAAGAAAAAAATCTAGGGTTTAGGGTTTAGGGTTTAGAGGAGAAGAAGAAAAAAATCTTCTTCTCCTCTACTCCTTCTTCTTCTCCTTTTTTCTTCTTCTCCACTTTTTTTCTTCCTCTTCTTAATTTTTATTGGGAACGGGGGTGTCAGAATCGCTGAGGGGTCGAGGGTCGAGAACTAGGGTAGAGGGTCTAGGGTCACTGAGGGGTCAAGGGTCGCCGAGGGTTCGAGGGTCGAGGGTCGTCGAGGGGTCGAGGGTCGAGGATCGCCGAGGGGTCGAGAGGTTGCCTTGTGTCAAAGTATTGAAGAAATCCATGGCTTCATCATTAGCCGGAAGTAACCGGGGCATGATGGTATGAAGTTCTCCAAAGTTATTTTGGAAAGGAGTCCCGGATAGGATAATCCTCCTTTTGGTATGAATTTCAGCAAAGGCCTTCCAAATAGCGATATTTGGAAGGCTCTTGTTGTACTTTGTACCAAAAAGCGAATTATCCTATCTGGGATTCCGTTCCAAAATAACTTTGGAGAGCTTCATACCATCATGCGCCTGTTACTTTCGCCTAATGATGAATACATGGTTTTGTTGAATCCTTTGACACTATACAAACGTGACATGAGGGGGTCGAGGGTCGGGAACTAGGGTAGAGGGTCATGGATCGCCGAGCGGTCGAGGGTTGTGTACTAGGGTAGAGGGTCGAGGGTCGCCGAGGGGTCGAGAGGTTGCCTTGTGTCAAAGTATTGAAGAAATCCATGGCTTCATCATTAGCTGGAAGTAACCAAGGCATGATGGTACGAAGTTCTCCAAAGTTATTCTGGAACGGAGTCCCAGATAGGATAATCCGCCTTTTGGTATGAATTTTAGCAAAGGCCTTCCAAATAGCAATATTCGGAAGGCTCTTGCTGAACTTTGTACCAAAAAGAAAATTAACCTATCCGGGACTCCGTTCCAAAACAACTTTGGAGAGCTTTGTACCATCATGCGCCTGTTACTTTCGCCTAATGATGAAGACATGGTTTTGTTGAATCCTTTGACACTAGACAAACGCTGGACAATCATGAGAGAGGCGGTCCAGCCTAAACCCTAGAAGCGTTGCCGAGGCCACCCAAATTTACCAAGTTAAAAGAGCGTTGTCGTCGAGGCCACCCCAAACCCTAGAAGCGTTACCGAGGCCACCCCAAACGGTAGAAGCGTCGAGGCCACTAATATGATTCCTTGTTGTGATTAGCAAGCTAGGTCTACATTTGCCACTAATATATCCATCTGTCATGTTTGTATATTAATTGCCATGTTGTAATATTTGCAGAAACTATGGAGCACCGAGACTTGGAAGCAGAACAGGTGTTGGGGGACATAATCCTCGGCGGAGGTGATGTCATGTCGTATCTCAACGACATCGATGGTCTGGAAGGAGAGGGTGAAGCAGGCTACGGTGATCGAACAATGGAGGAGGAGGGACATGATTATGATGGCTCCGGTTACCAAATGTCGGTGGCAGAAGGACACCGTGATGACGGCTCCGATGATCGAATGGAGTCCGACCAGGTATATATATTAATTAAGCCTATGCTGACTAGCTAATTGATGCATTAATTGTTTTGGTATGTACACATATTAACTCTCTTCTTTCTTCTTTTCTAGCCCTCCGGATCGAGCCAAACTTCGGTAATGAGACGAGGCCCGAAGAAAAGGTTGCGCCAGGATGAAAGGTTCACGATCACAGCAATCGTGCATGATGGCCAACCGATTGAACCCGTCCGGACCAAGGAAGCATTTTCTGCTCAGTGCGGGGTTCTTGTTAGGGACATGATCCCGATCAGCATCCACCAATAGTATAAGCCTAAGAACGAAGACCCTCAGGTGTCTAATGTCAACGATAGGCAGAAAGATGATTTTTGGACCGAGCTGAAGGCAAATTTCACCTACCGCCAGAGGAGGATCCGGAGAAGCTAGTTATAGAGCCATTGGTCAAGGATCATGCTCTTAAGAAGATGGCGGATCTATTCAGGAGGTGGAAGAATGAGCTGAAATCAACGTTTGTCGACAAAGACAAGACTCCAGAACTCACCGGCCGATATGAGAAGATAAGAGATCACTGGGACCCATCTGTGGCCCACAAGACATCGGACAAGAGTAAGAAGATGTCAGCGACAAACAAGAAAAATGCTGCGAAGAAGGAGCATCACCATCGCACGGGGTCAGGTGACTACCTCAAAGCCCGACCGTTGTGGGAGAAGGCTGAGAATGACCTGCTTGATAAAGGGGTCGAACCAGAGACATTGCACTGGCCAGACCGTTCAAGGACTTGGTTCTTCAGGGTTGGGGGATCGTTGGACCCTGAAACGTGGAAGTATGTTTGGACGAACGAGCAACTGCGAATACCCGTCACGAAGCTTCAGGAGTATATTGCCGCATTGCAGCAAGGGACGTTCGTTCCCGACAGAGAGAACGACGAGCTCACAATGGCCCTCGGGAATCCTGAGCACCCTGGACGGACACGAGGCACGCCAGGCTCCGTTTCGTGGAAGGTTGGGTTTCCCGACGCAAACGGTTACAAAGGCCGGGAGAGGAAGAGGAAAGTGGAGCAGACCCAACTACATGCGCTGCACGCAAGGGTACAAGCGCTAGAGGAACGAGAAGCAGTTCACAACAAGCGACCTGCCGAAGCTACCCGGCCATCTCAGCAGAGAAGCAGCGTGGCTTCCACCGAGCTGCTTCAGGAGCCTGTCTTCACAGCTCCTGCTAGCTACCTCGTGGATACTATCACGGAGTCTCAAGATTGCCACCTTATGATGCAATGGCAGAACTTCAAAGTCAAGGCGGCTGTCGGCTCTGTTGCACCTCCTCAACCCGGCGCAACTTTTCACTGCCATCCGAGTCCAGAAAGATATGCTGCTGTGATGGTGGATGGAATAACGGAGGGATTTGAGGAGCTCGAGCTTGACCACCCTACCGGTGAAGGGGAGACTCGGCTGGGTTCTGCTCTGAAGACTCCATGTCTATGGCGAAAGGAGCTCATCAACCTTCCGAACTGGACGCCTCCGCCTCCTCCTCCTCCTCCGTCGAGTCAGGGCACTCCGCCTCCTCCTCCGGCGAGTGATCAGGGCACTCCACCTCCTTCTCCGGCTACTCAGGCGCGTGGCGGTACTCCGCCTCCTTCTCCGCCTACGCCGGCACGTCCGAGCAGCCCGCCTCCTCCTCCGCCTTGTCAGCAAGGGCGGAAGAGAGCCGCCACCGCTCCGGCTGCTCCGGCGCGTCGTAGCACTCCGCCTCCTTCTCCGCCTCGTAAGCAACAAAAGAAGATAGCCGTAGCCGCTCCGCCTGCTCCGGCGTCTAGCAGTACAACCAAAGGAGGGAGACAATACAGATTTAGTCCATCTCTCAAGCCTCTAGAGAAGTTACCATACGAGATGACCAAATAGGAAAATGCAGACATCTGTAAAGCCTGTGTGAAGGATTTTTTTTGCAAGGAAACCTCCACCTCCGGAGGAGAAAATAGATAAGGTGAAAGTTCAGCGCACTTTGGATGCCCTGAAGCGACCACCACCGCCTCCGCCGGATGACAACCATGTCCGCGCTCTTAAAAAGGCAGTGGAAGAAGCGCGCCGGTCGGGAACTACTTCAAGTGACAAAAGGTTACAAGAACGAAGAAGTGGGAAAAAAATTCCCCAGCTCGGCGAACATGCGAACCAATCGTGCCCCCTGCTGAAGGTGTCTAGTGATATCGTCGTAAATCCGTCAGAGATGCTGCCCGGTACCAATCCTGGTGATTACCTACCCGACGATGCATATTTTGAATCAATGGAGGTGGACGAACACAAATACCGGTACGGGAAGCCTCTCGTCAAACCTGGTCATCCTCATCTAACAATGATGATGCGAAGATTCCATAAGTGGTACATGGACACCTGCAAGTCTGTGAATGATATTTTGATGCTGAGAGTTAAAGAGGAGCGCGACCTCGTTGGAATTGATCTGTTGTCTGTTCCATTTGAGGAGTTCTTCCAGTTTTTCAATCAAAAGGCCCTCGATAAAATAATCATCACTTGCTACTGTCTGTAAGTACTACTTCTGTAATTAAGTCTCTATATATAGCTCAGCTCTTTCATTGCATGTATATATAATTATCCTCACTATATTATGCAGATTGAAGATCGTCGAATGCAAGAAAAGGCAAATCTATGATATTGGGTTCATTAACACACATCTCATAGATGAATGGACGGTTAAACATGATGCCAAAGGAGTCGAGGCCAACTTACTAAAATCGTTGCTTCAAAATCAAAACAAAGATAAAATACTCGTTCCTTACGAATTCAAGTGAGTGTTACTGTCTTGTGCATATTCGGTTTCCCTTATTACTCGAGGTTATAGTAATGTAATTGATGAGTTATGCATGCGTGCGCAGCTTTCACTTTATTCTCCTAGAGATAAGCTTGCGCAGGGACTAGTAACCGTCTTAGACTCAAGATGAAAAGATCTCAAGGAGTATGCGGCCATGACTGAAATCTCCAGAAGTAAGTTCAATCGATCATTATCGCACCATATCGGCAACTTTGTTCATTTCCTGATATCAAGTAATTATTTTCTTTGTCTCGCAGGGTTTGGAAAGTGTTCACCGCAGAAGCTCCGGGACTGCCGAGGGAGATGCGATTTACACACCCGAAAGTAAGTACTACTAGCTAGTTCCGCGCATCTCCCATTGATTCTAGCTAGTTTCATCAATACCATTTATAGTGCTTGATTATCAGTTTGATTGATCTCCATTTCTCTTAAAGTGGTTGTGGCAGGACGCTGAGAATAATTTTTGTGGATACTACATTTGCGAGTACATCTACAACGTGACGACCTCTAAGCGGGGCTACTCTAAAGAAGATTATGAAGTGCGTAAGCAACAATATTCACAATTTTATTTTATTACCATCATTTGTGTTGAGTTTCATTCATATATATGTATTGACCCCCTTCTTCAAATTAGCTTTGGCAGCTGCGGGATGAACTCCTACCATAAGATCGCATAAAAGCAATTCAAGAGGAATTGGCGGGATTCTTTCTTGACCACGTCATAGATGAAGACGGAGAATACCATGTGGAACTTGACATCAGATGTTAGGGGGATTGTAAGAGATCTTATATTGTATATATGTAGCTAGTAGTGTCGGATAGATATACGAAAACTTGTTGTTCAACCAATCTCTCGGAGAAAGAGAGGTCGATCACTTCTCTTTGTATATGTTCATGACGATCTTGTGTACTTAATGATTTCCTTCATTTGCTTAATAGCTAGCGTGTCGAGTCCTCTCTATATGTATAGTAGTAGCGTCGACAAAGCACAGAGATAAGAGAGGACACTTCTCTCTATTAGCTAACTAACACAATATATGAAACCCCTAAATTAATCCTACAAAACCCCCAAAAACCCCACCCCCCTTCAGAAAAAAAACCTCAACCCCTGAACTGCTGACGCGTGGATGCCTTTTAATCTCGGTTGGTGCTACCAACCGGGACAAAAGGCCATCCTGCCTGGGCAAGCCGCAGCGGCCACGTGGAGCCTCATCTGTCCCGATTCGTATAAGAACCGGAACTAAAGGTATTGGGCTTTAGTACCGACCTTTTAGTCCCGGTTACCGAACCGGGACAAACGGACCTTATAAACCGGGACAAATGGATCTTTTTCTACTAGTGCATATCAAATTCTCAAAGAAAGTCCAAAAAAAGGATGAAACATGGTCCGTCCACAAAAGGATCCGCCCCTGATCACTACGGTAATGGAGTTACCATAGTATCACTGTCACATGGATCAGGATCAGCGCAACCATATGACTTTGCATATGTTTAATTATGTTTTCTTAATATACATTTTTTTAATCTAAATGTTTTATATGCCTATTTAATTTTTTTTATTTAAGACCGCGCGGGCTAATGCGTCGGCCGTGTTGGGCACACCACCCTTTATTACCAAAAGCGAACACACTCGTCCGCCCGACCGATCCAAACGGACAATCTGCGTCCTTTTGGGTTGACCGGTCAGAGTTGCCCTCTTTCATTGTGCCAAAACTGGTACTGCATGCAAACATGATTCCGGCACTTGTTCGGACACTGCCCGTCGAGACGATGGACATATCCAGTACTACCAGACTTGTTCCAATACGTGAGCACGTGACGTGAAATGGGAAATTTTGTTTTTGTCACTCTAGATTTTGCCAATTTTTCTTAGGGAAATGTTTCGAAACGGCGCGCCGACCGAACTTTCCGCCGTCCGCTCGCGCTCACACCCAAACCCCCGCACATGCAGTACGACCCGCACGCGCAGCCGCATGCAAAACTGCTGCATGCAAAACTGCTCCCGCACATGGCGGGTCCTACACACCTGGCTCTCCGCAAAACTGCTGCATGTAAAACTGCTCCCGCACATGGCGGGTCCTACGCATCTGGCTCTCTTTTCTATCTTATATCTTCCCCTTCTTCTACCTCCAGCCCACATCGTAGTTTCCTTAATGCTACAACCGTTGTCTCAAATTGCTACAAGCTGCTTCCCACGCAGCTACAACCGGCTTCACGATTTGCTACATCATACGGCCCCGTGTTTTTTCTGCATGTTACCACCGTTGTCACAAATTGTTACAACCGGCGTCCCACACAGTTACATCTAACGTCGCTTTTTGCTACATCGCATGGCCACCATGTTTTTTGCTACATGTGACCACCGTTGTCACAGGGATGCTGAAACCAACATCTTTTTTGCTAGATGCTTCAACTGGCATCACAATATGCTACAACCGGCATCGTATTTTGCTACCACCGGTGTCGCATTTTGCTACATCGCACATGGCTTCGTGATTTTTGCTACAACCGGCCACAAAAAAAGCTGCGTCCGGCGACGTGATTTGCTGCAACGGCCATGGCAAAGTTCGATCGCACATGGCGCACCGGCGAGCAGCTCCGACGAGCATGCAGGCGAGCGCGCCGACGAGCATGCAGGCGAGCGGCGGCTCCGACGAGCAACCCGACGAGCAGCTCCGGCGAGGAAGCCGACGAGCAGGCCGACGAGCAGCTCCGGCGAGTGAGCCAACGAGCAGGTCCGGCGAGCGGCTTCGACGAGCGCGCCGACAAGCGGCTCCGGCGAGCAAGCTACCGACGACAACGAGCCTGTACGTGAGGATGGAGGAGGCTTTGACCCACGCGCAAGGGAGGAGATGCAATCTGGACGGTTATTATTACGTGAATCGAACGACTAGGGCTGGACCGGCCGAAAGTTTCGGCCGGTGCGCCGGCGCCCAGTACTAGCCTTTTTCTTATGCCATTCTAGATTTTGACATTTCGCTTTTGCCATTCTTAGCTTTTCACAATTATCGGAACTACCATTCCGTGGCAAAAGCAAAATAAATTTATTTCATTTTTGCCCCTCTTAGCTTTTGAAATGTATCATAATTGCCACTCTGAAAATTTTGCTTTTGCCATGGGAATGTCAATTGTGATAATTGTCAAAAACTAAGAATGACAAAAGTGAAATGTCAAAATCTGGAGTGGCATAAGGAAAATTGGTAAAATCTAGAGTAGCAAAAACAAAATTGTCCCGTGTGAAATAGTACTACCTAATGTATCTGAGAGCCACATCCCCTATACATGGCTACATAAATGCGATTTGGTTATTCATATGCAGTTAGATAGTCTAGACATGCATACCAGCGGACGTGGACGCCGTGCGTCAAAGGAGCTTTTCGTTAGAAACTATCCATACTCACCATATATATTCTACTAGAACAGAGGAAGTATTCAAGGGTAACACGCGGCCTACTTACACAGGAACCATAGGGTGCTTATGATAACTTGCAAATGAAGTTCGAGATCATGACAGCGGTTCAAGATCATGGCATCGGCGACAAGGCTCCACAACATTTAGCTTGACTCTTGAGGGAACTTTTGGCTCAACGTATGTCTTGATAGCCAAGAGCCCTTTACCAACTTCCACCAGAAAATCTACGCGCAAATGCAAGCACTTTCCACTATAGTTGGTCAAACAGCTATGCCAAGGATGTCCTGTTGTGGTGTCCAATGTAAGGCACTGAAGTGACGCTGTATTCTCAATGATATGGCATGTTAGCTCTACTACGCTCTTCGCAGAGGAGAAACCAATGATCTTCACTGTCTTAAGCCTATCATGGCGGTGTCCTGGTATCTGCCTCAAATTTGATGTATCTCCGACGATTGATTCGTGCAACATCTTTCTCTGCAACACCTAAAGATGACATGCCAATATGGCTGGATTAATAGTTCCATCATTGTAACTAAATATCCTTACAAGATGGAGAGTGACTTACATTCAGGACAAGGGTCTCCAAGGAAGGAGAAGCATCAAAAAGGGATATTAGAGAACAATAGTCGTAGGTCGGCGGAAATGTCATTGCATTAAGATCAACACTCAAGTGCTTGAGATGTAAGAATTTGCTAGGTAACACTGGTGTATCAATTATCTACACAAAAATATCTCAAATCAATCATACTATGCATATTAAAAGTGTAAAGATACCAAAGGATTTAGTGTATACCTCATGACGTGAACATAGAGAAAGAGCTTCAACATATTGCAAGTTGGACAAAAGATTAGTGCATGCATAACTGACAACACCGGGGAAGGACATGTCAAACTTCTTGAATTGCAATGCTACTCCAAGTGATAGTTGTACTTGGCAGAGACCCATAAATTGAAAATTAGATAAGTTTGGAGCTTCTATCTCTATAACCTTCAGGCTGCTGCAGTGAAGCACTTCCAGGTATTTGAGCTGTTGCAGATGAAATGGCATCTTTAAGCAAGTTATGTTATTGCAATTCTTGAGTTGCATCCGTTGCAAAGCAAAAAAATTGTGAAGAAGGGACCCCATCTGATCCCTCGTAATATTAACATCAAATAGCTCAAGTCTTGACAAACTTTTCAAGCACAGCCCGACAGTGGGAGAGAAAGCACAACAAGAAAGCTTTAGATACTGAATCAATTTTCCATTCTCATTAGCCAAAAGTGACCACGGAAAGTTATAATGCTTTCGTGACTTTGTAGATAGCTGAACAGTGAGTTCTTCAATCCCTGGTGTAATAGCAGTCTGAAGCCAGCCATCAAGGTTACATACCTTGTCATCGTAATAACGGAAAACAATCTCGAGTGTTTTGATGGCAATGCATGAGTGATTTTTCAAAATGTTGTCAACTCTGCTGGTGAAATTTCTTACTATTTCATCCTCTCCACATGATCTTTCATCCATGCCCAGTGCTTTCGCGTTGAAAGCAAGGTTTGGATAGCATCTCCAAGAACGTTTAAATGCATGAGACACGCAGGCAGTTCGAGCAGCATCTTGCATTGGCAGTAGGGAGAATATATGACACCAGATATCCTGCATGCACAAACATGTGAGAAAAGCTGAACATGGCCACGAATAATTATTTCAAATGGACAAAAGAATGAAAAAAAACATAGAGTAACATTTTAGCCCAAGTGCTTGCACATAATTGCAACGTGATACAGAGGCACACTATGCAATTGTGCTGACCGCTGAGTAAAGGGTGGTTACTCTCCTAAATGTCTTATTACTGGTTCTGAAAGATAGTCTTAGTATCGGCTAGTTACTACGAGTGAAACCATTGCATTTCATCGAACTCACATGTACGCACATTTATGTCGTATTGTGAGGCAACTTCATAGACACAACCTAATTTCGTCATGATGGCAAATTAAATGACTACTTATACAGAGCACCATCCACTAACACCGGGATAAAAGGTTGCGTGCAGTAACCTTAGCAGTCTAGCACTTCCAACAATAGCGACATATCCAAAAAAATCCGTCCAGATTGACCACTTCCGAGTTCTGGTAGTATGAAGGCGTACACTTTATATGGTCCTAAACTCGCTCATAATCTAGATGCGATCATGTTAACTGGAACAGTCTTACCATCAATCTCTGTTATATAGAACTGCAATACAAATAAGGATGGAGATAACTGTGTCACCGCAGAAGAAATTTTCTGTACAAAAAAATATCATTTCACTGCAGGAAATGAGCAGCTGCCCTTATATCAGAAGGGTTGCTCGAACTAATGTGGGTCAAGATTATTTACTGGTTTAAGAGCCCAATGTCAATCAGACTAGTAAAAATAATGCGGTCAAAATGTTGAGCTTTTAACGGGAGGGAGTTGTATAAAATAACATCATAAGTCAGATTATTAGTAGATATATACACTCTGGATATTTATATACTGTAGCATACATGGGCACAAAAATGGCTAGTCATCTGAATTAAAAAAAATGTATCAAGGAAAGGACGGGGCCTCTCGTGAAGATTGAGTTCCAACACTCATGACAGGCATTTTTCTGCAGGCAGTTCAAAGAAAACAAAGCTACTAATGCAGTAGGACTGTGGCATGTTGCAGCACTAAGGATATATTCATACTAAATACTTCACCAAGCACAGCTCAACCAATTAGTATAGTTAGAGCATTCATATCCCATCATCACCGTTTCATGGCGTACCTCTGGAAGATGTGGCCCAGGGCATTGTGGTTCACCACCTTGGGAACAATGGTCTTCTGTGCAGGTTGAGTCCTTTCTGTGAACCGTTGAATCAGCTGGTCCATCTGCAATACATAAGCATGATTACAGGTGGAAAGTTATAAGAAGAAAAAAAGTGAAGCATGTATATGCACATGCTGAAAGAGAAATAGTTCTTGTCCAACTTTAGTCAACAGAAATAACGCTTTTCGAGCTAGACACCCAAGTTTCATTTCAATTAAAGGAAAAGACTTTTGAATGACCATATACATTGGTATAAGACATTGTAATACCACCCAAGTACCCCGTACATGATTGCAAAAAAAAAAAAAAGTACCCCGTACATCGTCGACGGTGCACAAACAAACAAAACAAGACAGGGGAACACATAATTCAGAGGGTGCGTAGACAGTCGACTTGGTTTCCCCTCTGTTGTGTTGCCAAGGATCAGCAGCCACCTGCTAACTCTAGCATGGAAAACACATGGGTCCTCTCAAACCCAATGTATGTTTACTGTGTATTTGAGTGGCCACACTGATGTTATAGCAAATTTTCATAACATGGGTACATATGAACAACACACACAAAAATTGATCTTTCCCCAAATTGATCCAAAAAATCCTTTTATACTACTACTCCCTCCGTCCCATAATGTAAGACGTTTTTTTTACACTAGACCATAGAAACCTAGCTTACTCAAACAGTTTTCTTTATGAGAAAAAAAACAAAAATTTACGCTCAAATAGACACTAGGTTAGATCGACCTACAAGAATCTGCTTGCCTCACCTGGTCTTGTTCCAAAAAGAAGGAACTGGGTACAGATGAAAAAAACAGCGAGGTGGTGACTTACTATGGGGTTGGATTTGCAGGCGACGACTTTCCCGCTGCATCGACATCACCCGATTGAGCATCAGCTGACCCTGGTTCGACGAGACCTAAGGGTCGAGAAATCTCGATTTGGATCTCGCTGTCGCGAGTATGGAATCTCGATTTGGATCGAACACGGCGCCAGGCCAGGGCACCCAGCCCACCAGTAGTATATCTCTATCTCTCCTATCTCACGGAAACGTAAGGTAATTTGATATGGGCCAGGATTCCCGAAAAAAACATAGGAGCCTCGCCTGATCACGTTACCTCGGGCCCGTTTAGCGAGCGAGACGACGACTGGGCCAGCCCATAAGCGCGCACGCAAGCCTGTCCGCTGCTGCTGGAGCTCTCGGGCAACGAGCCAACGACAACGACCAACGAGGCACCCTCTCGCCAACGGATCTGGCGTCGCCGCTCGGTGGCTTGCTCTAGCGCATGCAGTCGCCGGAAGAATCGATTAAGGCCGAACCAGAGCAGCAGACTTCCCAGGGCTTGGTGGACACGGACCGTTGGCCAGCGAGAGTGAAGCAGTAGGCACGAAAAGGGCCTCCAACAGAAACGAAAACTGAAGCCATCTTCTTCCTCTGCCCTGCCCTGTGCCTTTCGTCTCGATCCCCTATCCTGTTCCTCTGGTGGTCACTCTTCACGAGAAGAGCGACCGGGGTTATCCTCCTTTTTATTGTTTATTACCATCCAGCTGTTGTTAATCCTGTTTACCGCCATCGTCAAAAAGAAAATCCTGTTTACCGCCACTTATCTGAAGGTTAAACCCTGCCTACATAAGCCAGGTTGTGGCTAAGGTTGCGTTGATGACTTGATTCCCCATTTCTGCCATTATGGTTAGATTGATACAAATGCCCTACGAAATCGATGGCGCCCGGCCGCTATGAGTACAGTGCTTAAATCTATGCAACCCCAATGTTCTCGTGATGCACCTGAAAAACAACCACTAGTAGGTGAAACAGAGCACATCATCAAGTCACCTATACTACAGCAGGCTCAAGCAGAACATCAAAATGCTAGAACCGATCTTCTTCAAAAACAACAGGAAATGGAGAAGGGATACAACAGGCAGTGTGATAATTCACCACCTATCAGGATTACCAGGCCATATGTTACCCCTTGGCATGCGTACACAGCAGGCACCAGAAAGTGGAAATGAACACACTCCCCAGAACCAGTCCCCAGCACAAGCTTATACTCCAGCATTTAGCCAGTTCAATCAACACCGACAGAGGCAGTTATGGCCGAGATATTTGAAAGCATATGAACAGGAAATGAAAGATCGGTTCATGAAATCCATCACAAAAGACCCGTGTCCCTTGCACAAACTTCTATAAGAAACCAAACAATGTTGTGCCTCAGAGATATGTTCATGTTCATATGCCTGTCCAACAACAACAACCTTCGAAACAATTAGAGCTGCCAAATGTTAAGTTTCATAAAACTAGAAAAGTGGGAGAATGTTGGAGATGTTGTGATAAATGGGTTCAAAGCCACTAGAGCAAATTAGTACCAAATATTCATATCATGCAGGAAGATCATACTGGCCAACAGCAAACTGACACTGAAGAACCTGAAATACAGGGAACAACACAGAAAATGTGATGTTCATTTCTGCCCAAGCCATCAGTGGTGCTCCCCTTCCACACCCACTGTGGTCATCTATCTCAATGGAAAAGGAGCAGTGGCTCTACTGGATACTGGGAGTACATCTTTTACGGATCAACAATTTTCTGTCCATTACAGTTATAGTACTTTGCTTGCACCTACACCTAGAAACATTGCAGTGGCAGGAGGTCCACTTACATGGCAACACACGAGCCTACTAGTTACACGTTAAACATTGGGTTTGGGGTGTATAACCCGGGTAGCAGCAGCAGCAAGGTTCCTCGACGTTCTGGTTTAACTTACACAGGAATCATAGGGTACTTATGATAACTTGCATATGAAGTTCAACATATGATCAGTGGTTGATCATGGCATCGGCGGCAAGGCTCCACAACATTTAGCTTGACTCTGGAAGGAACTTTTGGCTCAACATATGTCCTGATAGCCAAGAGCCCTTTACGAACTTCCACCATAAAATCCCCGTCTAACAGCATGCACTTTCCAATATTGTTGAGTTAAACAGCTATACGAAGGATGTCCTGTTGTGGTGTCCAATGTCAGGCCCTCAAGTGACGTTGTATTCTCAATGACATGGCATGTTAGCTCTACTAAGCTCTTTGCAGAGGAGAAACCAAAGCCTGAGTTTAATGTAGGAGATTATGTGTTATTATTCAACTCTCGTTTAAGATTTTTTGCAGGAAAACTTCTCTCAAAATGGGAAGGTCCCTACGTTATCGAGGAGGTCTACCGTTCCGGTGCTATAAAATTTAACAACTTTGAAGGCACAAATCCTAGGGTGGTTAATGGGTCAAAGAATCAAGCATTATATTTTAGGTAACCCTATCAATGTTGAAACTAATATTATTAAAACCATAACCCAGAGGAGTACATAAGAGACACTTTCCAGAACGTTCCAGACTCCGAAAAGGCATAGGTACGTGGTACGGTAAGTTTACCGACTCCAAAACAACTCTAATGGTAATTTTCATCAGTTTTGGATTATTTAAGAATTTTAGGAAGAAAGAAGTAGTCCGAAAGGGACACAAGGCTCCCACGAGAGAGGAGGGCGCGCCCCCCTGTCTCGTGGGCACCTCATGTGCCTCCTGGACTCCGTTTTCTTGTATGTCACGTATTTTGGTCGGTAAAAATTCATTATATATACTCCCGAAGGTTTTGGCCACCGTATCACGCAAATATCCTCTGTTTTCGTTTCGAGCTGTTCCTATTGCAGATTTAGAGCACCATGACTTCTCCCTCCTACAACAACAAAGACAAGGATGCCTGGCTATTGAAGATAGAGTTGAAAAGAGAGGAACCAGAAGAGATCAACAAGGATGAAGGGATCAAGAAGGCCATGGAGGTTCACGCTCCGGTGGTGAAAGAAGAAGACATCCCTAGCCCTTTACCTAACCTTTTCACTCCAACAGAGATTGAGGCTTTCTAGATGATTGAGTTAGCCCGCATACAAAACAAGTATCTCACACAGGAGAATATTTTGTTGAAAGATCATATTGCTGGGCTCAAGGGCATTATCCGCAAGTTGGAGGAGCTTTTACGCTCAATGTGCGATTATCCACCATCATCATCACCACCTCCATCACCACAGAAGAAATAATCACATGGGTATGGGCATCCTCCTTGGAAACTGCCAAGCTTGGGGGAGGTGCCACGGTATCGTATCACCATCACACTCCTATCTTTACCGCTTTATTTAGTTCGATCCTTTTAGTAGTATCTTGATCTATTAGTTCAAAGTTTTGATATCAAGTAGTTTTGAGTTTTCGTTGTGATCTCTTTTTGTAAGCGAGTCCGTGTGCTATCTATAATAAAGATTAGTGTTGAGTCAAGGGCTTTGCTATGTTGCTATGATCTTGAGAAAGTAGAAAGAACAAAAGAGTTCATATTGATCTTATGGATAGTGATAACTTCACACATAGAAAGTATGAGGCATAAAAATTGTTGAGAGTTGATGAACATAGCCTTGGTCATCGTTGCAATTAATAGGAAGTGATAAGGAAAGAGGGGTTCACATATAAATATATTATCTTGGACATCTTTTATGATTGTGAAGCACTCATTAAGTATGACATGCTAAAAGAATTGATGTTGGACAAGGAAGACAACGTAATGGTTTATGTTTTCCGACATCTCAGTTAAAGTATATTGTCAGTGACCTTCTGAACATGTTGAGCTTGCCTTTGCCCCTCATGCTAGCCAAAACTCCTTGCACCAAGTAGAGATACTACTTGTGCTTCCAGACTCCCTTAAACCCAGTTTTGCCATGAGAGTCCACCATACCTATCTATGGATTGAGTAAGATCCTTCAAGTAAGCTGTCATTGGTGCAAGCAATAAAAATTGCTCTCTAAATATGCATGACTTATTAATGCAGAGAAAATAAGCTTTGTACGAACTTGTTGTGGAAGTAATAAAAGCGACAGAGTACATAATAAAGGTCCACATACAAGGGGCAATACAAAGTGACGTTCTTTTGCATTAAGATTTTGTGTATCCAACCCTAAAAGTGCATGACAACCTCTGCTTCCCTCTGCGAAGGGCCTATCTTCTACTTTATGTTTTTACTTTATGCTTGAGTCAAGGTGATCCTCACCCTTCCACTTTTTCATTTTATCCTTTGGCAAGCTTCTCGTGTTTGAAAGGTCATGATACATATATCAAATTGAATGTAAGTTGGCATAGGCTATTATTGTTGACATCACCTAAAGGTGAATATGTTGGGAGGCAACATAATAAGCCCCTATCTTTCTTAGTGTCCGGCTGAAACTCTATAACCACAAGAATTGAGTGAGTGTTAACAATTATGGGGGACTACGAGATAGTTGAGTATGTGATCCTGCTGAAAAGCTCTATTATTGACTCTTTCTGATGTTACGATAAATTGTAATTGCTTCAATGACTGAGATTATAGTCTGTTAGTTCCCAATGAAGTTTATGACCCATACTTGACATTGTGAATTGCTTATTACTTGAACATAGGAAATCATATGACAAAATCTATATATATGTTGTTGTTATTAGAATGATCATGATGCCCTCATGTCCGTATTTTATTTTTATCGACACCTCTATCTCTAAACATGTGGTCATATTTCTCGATCTTGGCTTCTGCTTGAGGACAAGCGAGGTCTAAGCTTGGGGGAGTTGATACGTCCATTTTGCATCATGCTTTTATATCAATATTTATTGCATTATGGGCTGTTATTACACATTATATCTCAATACTTATGGCTATTCTCTCTTATTTTACAAGGTTTACCATGAAGAGGGAGAATGCCGGCAGCTGGAATTCTGGCTGAAAAAGGAGCAAACGTTGGAAACCTATTCTGCACAACTCCAAAAGTCTTGAAACTCCACGAAACCACTTTTTGGATTTATTAAGGAATTATGAGCAAAAGAAATAGGCCAGGGGGCCCACACCCTGCCAGGAGGCAGGGGGCGCCCCCCCATAGGGCACGCCCCCTATCTCCTGGGCCCCCTGGTGGGCCTCCGGCGACCATCTTCTGCTATATGAAGGGTTTTGTCCTGGAAAAATTGTGGGCAAGCTTACAGGATGAAACTCCGCCGCCACGAGGCGGAACCTTGGCGGAATCAATCTAGGGCTCTGGTGGAGCTGTTCTGCCGGGGACACTTCCCTCCGGGAGGGGGAATTCATCACCAACGTCATCACCAATGATCCTCTCATCGGGAGGGGGTCAATATTCATCAACATCTTCACCAGCACCATCTCCTCTCAAACCCTAGTTGATCTCTTGTATCCAATCTTGTATCCAAAACCACAAATTGGTACCTGTGGGTTGCTAGTAGTGTTGATTACTCCTTGTAGTTGATACTTATTGGTTTACTTGGTGGAAGATTATATGTTCAGATCCTTAATGCATATTATTACACATCTGATTATGAACATGATTATGCTTTGTGAGTAGTTACTTTAGTTCCTGAGGACATGGGTGAAGTCTTGCTATTAGTAGTCATGTGAATTTGGTATGCGTTTGATATTTTGATGAGATGTATGTTGTCTCTCCTCTAGTTGTGTTATGTGAACATCGACTACATGACACTTCACCATTATTTGGGCCTAGAGGAAGGCATAGGGAAGTAATAAGTAGATGATGAGTTGCTAGAGTGACAGAATCTTAAACCCTAGTTTATGAATTGCTTCGTTAGGGGTTCATATGGACCCATATGTTTAATGTTGTGGTTAGGTTTACCTTAATACTCCTTTTTGTAGTTGCGGACGCTTGCAATAGGGGTTAATCATAAGTGGGATGCTTGTCCAAGTTAGGGCAGTACCCAAGTGTCGGTCTACCCACATATCAAATTATCAAAGTACCGAACGCGAATCATATGAATGTGATGAAACTAGCTTGACGATAATTCCCAATGTGTTCTCGGGAGCTCCTTCATCCTTATTAGAATTTGTCCAGGCTTATCCTTTGCTACATAAAGGATTGGGCCACCTTGCTGCACCTTATTTACTTTATTTACTTTTGCTCGTTATTATTTATCTTATCACAAAACTATCTATCACCTACTATTTCAGTGCTTGCAGAGAAAACCTTACTGAAAACTGCTTATCATTTCCTTCTGCTCCTCGTTGGGTTCGACACTCTTACTTATCGAAAGGACTACGATAGATCCCCTATACTTGTGGGTCATCACCGGGTCGTCCCACGCGCCGGCCACATGGAGAAGAGTACGTGGTGCCGAAGCCGGCCGCAAAGCGCACAACGGATCCGACCACAAGCGGTAAGCCAGACACCAGGAAGAGGCAACGTATTGCCCCGGCGGCGCCGGCGAGATGGCCTGTCCCGGCGGTGATAGGGTAAGTCTTCTGCTGACTCCGGAGAGCCGCCGAGTCGTTCTTTTTCTTATGCTTCATTTGACGTGATTCAGGTTGCCGCTGGACTTGGCGTTCTCGGCGTGATGTCTACTATGCAACCTTATTCTTTTAGACATTGTTGGGCCTCCAAGTGCAAAGGTTTGTAGGAAAGTAGCAAATTTCCCTCAAGTGGATGACCTAAGGTTTATCAATTCGTGTGAGGCGTAGGATGAAGATGGTCTCTCTCAAAAAACCCTGCAACCAAATAATAATGAGTCTCTTATGTCCCCAACACACCCAATACAATGGTAAATTGTATAGGTGCGCTAGTTTGGCGAAGAGATGGTGATACAAGTGCAATATGGATGGTAGATATAGGTTTTTGTAATCTGAAATTATAAAAATAGCAAGGTAGCAAGTGGTAAAAGTGAGCGAAAACGGTATTGCAATGCTTTGAAACAAGGCCTAGGGTTCATACTTTCACTAGTGCAAGTTCTCTCAACAATGATAACATAATTAGATCATATAACAATCCCTCGACATGCAACAAAGAGTCACTCCAAAGTCACTAATAGCGGAGAACAAACAAAGAGATTATTGTAGGGTACGAAACCACCTCAAAGTTATTCTTTCCGATCAATCCATTGGGCTATTCCTATAAGTGTCACAAATAGCCCTAGAGTTCGTAGTAAAATAACACCTTAAGACACAGATCAACCAAAACCCTAATGTCACCTAGATACTCTAATGTCACCATAAGTATCTGCGGGTTTGATTATATGACATGCATCACACAATCTCAGATTCATCTATTCAAACCAACACAAAGAACTTCAAAGAGTGGCCCGAAGTTTCTACTGGAGAGTCAATACGAAAAAGTGTGCCAACCCTTATGCATAAGTTCACAAGGTCACATAACCCGCAAGTTGATCACCAAAACATACATCAAGTGGATCACATGAATATCCCATTGTCACCACAGATAAGCACATGCAAGACATACACCAAGTGTTCTCAAATCCTTAAAGACTCAATCCGATAAGATAACTTCAAAGGGAAAACTCAATCCATTACAAGAAGATAGAGGGGGAGAAACATCATATGATCCAACTATAGTAGCAAAGCTCACGATACATCAAGATCATGCTGAATCAAGAACACGAGAGAGAGAGAGAGAGAGAGAGAGAGAGAGAGAGAGAGAGATCAAACACATAGCTACTGGTACATACCCTCAGCCCCGAGGGTGAACTACTCCCTCCTCATCATGGAGAGCGCCGGAATGATGAAGATGGCCACCGGTGATGGATCCCCCTCTGGAAGGGTGCCGGAACAGGGTCCCAATTGGATTTTGGTGTCTACAGAGGCTTGCGGAGGTGGAAATCCCGATCTTGGTTTCTTTTCGGGGTTTTCTGTATTTATAGGAATTTTTGGCGTCGGTTTCACGTCAGGGGGGTCTCCGAGTCAGCCACGATGTAGGGGGCGCGCCTAGGGGGGTAGGGCGCGCCCTCCACCCTCATGGATGACTCAGGACTCTTCTGGTCCAACTCTTTTGCTTTGGGGGCTTCTTCTGGTCATAAAAATCATCAGGAATTTTCAACTCGTTTGGACCCCGTTTGATATTCCTTTTCTGTAAAACTCAAAAACAAGGAAAAACAGAAACTGGCACTGGGCTCTAGGTTAATAGGTTAGTCCCAAAAATCATATAAAATAACATATAAATGCCTATAAAACATCCAAGATGGATAATATAATAGCATGGAATAATAAAAAATTATAGATACATTGGAGACGTATCAAGCATCCCCAAACTTAATTCCTGTCGTGGAATTGTCACGTTAGATGTCCTCGTGAAAGGACTTAGTTGTGGAGCCATCGCAACTAGGAAGCTTGAAGGGGTTAATCGGGACAAGGGACACGAGAGGTTTTATACTAGTTCGACCCCTTACGGTGAAGGTAAGGCCTACGTCTAGTTGGGTTGGTATTAATGTTTCGATGACCAGGGAGCGAGATACGCTATGCCCGGCTCTCAATGAGTTGTTTCTTGCCCTAAGCCGCTAGCAGGCCGTCCCCTTATATACATGGGTTGACGCCCTGTGGCTCACAGAGTCCCGGCCGGTTTATAAACAGTGTCCGACTCGGTGACTAGTTAAGTCTACCTTATGATACAAGTCATATTACTGTGGCGGTTTATTACAATGGGCCTTAAGTCGCGTGTGGGCCTTAAGCCCTCTATGAACTGCCATCTTCATGCTTTGGTCTTGGGCTTCTCTCTGGTAAGTCTTTGCGTAACCCGGCCCCTCCTGGGCGGCTTACACAAATAGTTATATCCCCAACATTAGGCCCTAGATTGATTTGAACTTGTTCATGTCAATCTTAAAATACCTTATGGAACTGTCCTTCAGTCTTTTGTCTTGCGCGAAGATTTTAACCCGATGTGACGTCATCATCTGGATCCGGGTTAAATCACCATGACGTCATCTTCAATAAAACTTATTTTTACTCCATCATATCCTCCAATGGATCTTTGCCTTTACTGACCATCCCGAGAATCGAGGCGTCAGGGCTGCTGGATAATAAATTTTATCTCCTCGTTTCTCGTGCTGCCTCAGTTATCCTTCTCTTATAAATAGGCGCGACCCTGGTCTACCCATTCTCCTCCTTCCAGTCGTCTTCTTCCTCTCGCTGCTTCTCTGTCGCTCGAGCTCTGCCGCCGCCGCTGTCGTAGATCTCGTCTTCACCAACTCCGGCTGCTGCATCAACCTGGTTTGACCAGAGTAACGCGACAATCTTCCGCTGCAACCCTGCATCCGTAAGTCCCCTTTTTCCTGCCTCTTAGATCCACATTAAGACCTCCGAGTTCTTGCGTTCTTCGCCGTTTAGCAGTTCCCTTTCATGGATTCCATTACCCCCACTTTTCTTGATCTTTAGAGATGGTAGAAACCGATATGGTAGGTTTTCCGCACCTACTTTGGACGTAGATAGATCCCTTTCTGTTACACAGAGGTCCCATTCAAGCTCTTGAACTTCATCTGCATCAGTTTTAGGTCTAGAAAATTTTCTTGTCAGTGTCATTTTTTGATCTCAAATATCAATAGCAGATTATGAAACCTGTTTGTATCACCCGGAAAACTACTTCTGTCAAATACTTTTCCACACAACTGTCCATGTAGCCGGCTTAGATAAATGACACAGAACTGTGAACCTTACTTGCTCCTCATGACCTTAAGAAGTTGGAACTGCTTTTGTTATGTGTGGCGGCTTAAATACCGTTGCGTAGTTATCCTTATATCATTAGGCCCCTTATTAAGCCGCCACCTTGAATAATTAAGATATTTCTTCCGGGTTAAAATTGAACCGGATCTTCTTATTTTGTCATAGGCCAATTGTTGTCATGGCTCCTAAGGCTGCCAAGGCCCCTGTGACCTGCAATTGGGTCCCATCCATAGTTACCAAGAGTAAACTGGCTAAGTTCGTGAAATCTGGCCACCTGCCAAAAAAGGAGGTCATGTCTTATCGTGCCCCTGACCCGTCTGAAGAGAGGCCTCAACCCAAAGAAGGGGAGGTAATAATTTTTACAGATTATATGAGCCGGGGATTTGCTCCTCCCGGCTCAAAATTCTTCAGGGAGGTTTTGAATTTCTTTGACCTTAGACCTCAAGACATCGGACCCAATTCCGTGTCAAATATTTGCAATTTCCAAGTCTTCTGCGAGGTGTACCTGGGAGAGGAGCCAAGTCTGCTATTGTTCAGGGAACTTTTCGACCTGAACCGGCAAAATGAACGTGCCAACGGGCCCAGTCTTGAGCTTGGCGGCATCTCGATCTAGCGACGGAGAGACTGCCTTTTTCCTTATGCTGAGCTGCCGAGTCACCCAAAATCTTGGAACCAAACGTGGTTCTACTGTCAGGACACTTCTTCGGCTGATGAGAAGCCTCTGCCCGGCTTTCGTGCCCTGCGCCTTGAGTCCAACCATCCGCTAACAGACAAACTGACGGCCGTTGACTGTCTGCCTCTCAATCCCACCATCAAGAAGATCAAATCTCTCTTGGGAAACGGTTTAAACGGCATCGATCTGGTCCGAGTCTGGGTCACTTGGCGAGTACTTCCCTTAAGCCGCCATTCCGGCTTAATGTGTACTTACATAGGCAAAAAGGATGACCCGTTACGCCATAGTCCTGACGACTTACCAGATGATGTGGTGGATGCTACAACCCAGTCGCTACTGAAGGAGGACACTGTGACGAGTAACACCTTCGGCTTATTTCCCTTTTGCAAGAAGAACCCGTCCCCTGAAGTAAGTTATCAATCTTAATAAATACTCTTTGCTATATTATACCTTTTTTGGTACTCATAATTCCTTATCCTTTTCCACAGGCCGATGATAACTTCTGGAAGGTCAAATATGACCATGAGGCTGCCAAACAAGCCAGGACGACCAACAAAACCGAAAGGAAAACCAGTAAGACGGGAACCTCAAAGAAGAAGAAACCCAGCGCCTCTGACTTACTCAAATTGGATGATAGTTCTTCGGATGATGAAGTGGTAATCTTTAAATTTTCTTAATTCCCTTGTCATTACCTGTCTGACATTCTATCCCTTCAGGAGGATACGGAGAACAGTCAAGCAGCCGATGAAGAGGTAACTATAATCTTTTCCGACTCAAAGCCTTTGCCAAAGCAAAAGATCCCAAGGGTGACCCGGAAAGTAAGATTTTCACATGCTCTTGCTTATCAAGATCCTCAATTTCTTTTGAAGCAACAACAACTTGTGAGCCGGAGGCAGACCTGGAACAACAAGGATGCGGAACTCTCCTCCGTCTTACCTGACATAACCAGGAAGCGTTAGACTGAGGTTATCTCTGATTTACGTTCTATTTTACCTTTAGCGGGCTTAATTCGTCAACCTCTCAATTTGTCTAACTCCAATTATCAGGATACCTCTCCTTCTTCCGGCGAATCCATGCAATCAAACATGCCGGCTTTCAAAACTGCTCCCGGGTTATGTAACCTTATGTACCTTGAGCTTTACTTTACCCATGCTTGCGTATTCATCCTTCTGCCTTTGTTAACAGCATGCAAGTGAAAACCAGCAAGAGGGCAAAGAAGAATAAGCCGTCCCAAGACCCGATTGTAACTGAACTGGTGATTAATATGTCTGCTCCAGACAGGTCTACCCATCAGTCGCCGCCTGAACCGTCTTCTGATATTCCAGTGCCAACCTTTGATCCGCCCGCCGAAGATACTCTCAACAGTTCTTATAACCCGAAGACTCCTAGCCCGGTCAAGACAAATGACCCGGAAGTTGAGATTGTGAGGTCTCAGTTTGTTGAACCAGGGTGGCCTACCGTCCTTGCCAAATGTACTGCCAAGGAAGAACTTGCCAAACGCCGAAAAGCCAAGCAGGACATTACTGATTATACTCACTTAAGCATTGGTGATATAGTCTCGGGCTATCTGAATCAAGTGCATAATAGCCGTGACCTGGAAATTGACATGGTAAAATAAATACAACACAAATCTGAGGTATAACTTATACTATTTACCTGAATCTTACATACTATACCAGCCCCCAAGTCTATTGCTTATGAATAAATATGCTATAGACTTAGAAATCTGCTTTACTTGTTAATTTATCCGGTTCAAAGAGAATATATTTAATCCGGTTATAACATGATAGTCTTAAATTTGCAATATACATTAGCCCCCAAGGGTCAAGTATCTTTACTTGTAAAGTGCTTGAGACTTAATATGGGTGACCCGGTATGATAGGTTTAAAATTCTTCAGCATACATTAGCCCCCAAGTGCCAAGTATCTTTACTTGTAAAGTGCTTGGGACTTGAATGTTACCTTGCCGTGATTGTTGGGGATATAACTATTTGTGTAAGCCGCCCAGGAAGGGCCGGGTTACGCAAAGAGGACTCACCGGAGAGAAGCCCAAGACAAGGCATGAAGATGACGGTTCATAGGAAGCTTAAAGCCCACCGGCGACTTAAGGCCCGTTGTAGTAAACCACAATTATAATATTACTTGTATCATAAGGTAGACTTAACTAGTCACCGAGCCGGACATTGTTTATAAGCCGGCCGGGACTCTGTAAGCCGCAGGGCGTCGACCCGTGTATATAAGGGGACGACCCACTGGCGGTTTAGGGCAGGAAACAACTCATCGAGAACCAGGCTTAGCGTATCTCGCTCCTTGGTCATCGAAACATCAATACCAACCCAACTAGACGTAGGCCTTACCTTCACCGTAAGGGGCCAAACTAGTATAAAAACCTCTCGTGTCCTTTGTCCCGATTAACCCCTTCAAGCTTCCTAGTTGCGATGGCTCCACAACTAAGTCCTTTCACGAGAACATCTGACGTGACAATTCCACGACAGTTGGCGCCCACCGTGGGGCCAGCGCAAGGTGGATTTGAGTTCTTAAAGGGCAACTTCGAAGGGCTCAAGGGATACGTAGCGGGCCGGATGACCAAAAGTCGTCATGGCAAGATCTACATCGACGACGAAGGCTGGGGCCCCGACGCCGGCTCAATTGAGTACGGGTACTGGGTCCCCTTCGGAGGGATCCACGTCTTCATCGGCCGGATTGGTGAGCCGGGGCCTGAGCCAGAAAAATGCACCAACCTCATCGAGACGGCTCAGCGTGCGAAACCCGCCCGAGTTCAACCCAGCATGAAGCGTGTCTTTGTGGGCTGCATCCACGGAGAAGAGCTTTCAGAGGTCCTGAAGATGGTGGTGAGACGGCCGTCCCCTCTGACGGTGATTCGTCTGCTGGTTCAACAGATTCTTTGTATCAAGTTCAAGATGGTGCGCTTGGGGGCTGTTCCGATGGCCTTAGTATTCCGGACCTCTGTGAGTCGCCAAATTGGGCAGGAGTCTTTATGACTGGGACTCAACCCGGACAAAACTCTACAGCTGCGGCCGCAATCACTTCCGGGTTAGGAGTAGCCAGGGCAGGAGGCCCTGTGCGCCCGCCGGCTCAAGTACTGATAGACCTCATGGACAAGCTTACGACCCTGTTAACCGCCACGGTTATTCCTGCAAACAAAGATGAGCATGACGCGGAGGTAGCACGGGTACGTGAGGAGATAGCTCAGGCCAAGGAGGCCTTGGCAGCTGAGGATACTAGGCTAGCCATGGAGCGGGCGACTCTCGACGCCCGGGCACAGCGGTTGCAGTCAGAGGCTTACCAGCTTACGATGAGTTTAAATGCGTCCAATGAGGTAATGAGGAGGAGACACCAGAAGACCCAATCCCGGTTGCCTCCGAATTATGACCCTAGGGTTCTCTTTGCCACACCCGGAGCCGGCCCAAGTAACCCGCCCAATGCTAATCAGTTTACGACACCCGGAGTGGGAGGACCGGCTCAGCGTCAGGAGATGCCACCTCCTCACATGAGCATGGCACCGCCGCGTTATGTGCCAATACCGGAGGGTCACTTTTCCAACCCCATGGAGAATTTAATCGCAGCATCAGCGTGTTTGGCAGCTCTTCCAGTGGATGGTGATGATCCAACAGCGGTGGAGACCCGGAGGATCAGGGAACTTGTCCAGACGGCTCTGGCTCAGCAAGAGACCTATTCTTACAGCCGGGATAGAATTCATTCAACTCCTCCACCTTGGTTAGCGCCGCCTTGTCAGAACCGGAGCCCAAGTTACAACAGGCACATGGAGTCTGAAGCTTTATCAAGCAACGCCCAACGCCAGCATGGTGGCTATAACCCGGTGCAGAATCGAGTACGTTAGGAGAACGAACGGGCGGCTCAACTAGCTGCTCAGCAGGCGGCTCAGCGGGTGACTCACCAGGATATCCCAGAGTATCCAATGACTTCTTTTGAGATGGGAGTAGCCACCAGAACCGGTGGGGTTCCCTGTTTGATACCGGCTTTGCGTAATGTGCGCCTGCCTAAGGACTTCAAGGGACCTCGAAAGGTGCCGAATTACACGGCCGACTTACAACCCGGGGCATGGATTGAGAGCTATGAGATGGCCATGGAGCTGTTGGAGGTTAGTGACGCGGCAATGGCTAAATACTTCACCATGATGTTAGATGGGACGGCCCGGTCCTTGCTAAAAGGTTTACCACCCAATTCCATTGGTTCGTGGGAGGAGTTAAAGGCCCGGTTCATCCAAAACTTCAAAGACACCTGTAAGCAGTCCATGTCAATCGTGGACTTGAAAAGTTGTAAGTAGGGGGAGGGTGAGTCCACCACCCATTGGGTACGCCGGGTCAAGGAGATCATTCACTCATCTGATAAGATGGATGCCGGCTCTGCAGTCCTCATGTTGGAGAAGAATTGCAACTTCGAACCGCTGAGGCAGAAATTGGGCCGACTTAAGCGTGATTGCACCGATATGGGAACGCTGATGGCGGCTTTAGTCAAATATGCCGATTCTGATAATACCAAGGACCCCGCGTCTGACGATAGAAGGCAGGGAAGGGTAAAAGGAACGGTAATGGAAAGGGTCAACAACCCAACCCGGGGAATCAAAGTAGTAACAAGCGTAAGGTGGATGGCAACCCGGAGCTGGTGGCTAACGCTAGTACGCAGGGTAACAATCAGAGACGTAAGGGTAAGTGGCTTCGAAACAGCGGGTCAGGCCCATCTCTTGAGCAGCTACTCAACGAGCCCTGTCCGAAACACGGCACCCGGGAGCACCCCGCTACGCACCTGTGGAAAGATTGTGCGATAATGAAGGCATTTAAAAATTCCAATATCTTTGATGGTGGTCATGGATCTGGTGGTGGTTCAGGGGCCGACGGCTTTCATGGCCCGGGCGGCGGCTCAAATTCCGGTTTTCAGGGACAGCCGGGTGGAAATAATCAGCAGCAATCTGGTCAGGGTGGACAGCAGCAGCAGCAGTCGGGTTACTAGAGCCAACCAAAATAGTTGAGCGGTGGACAGTACCATGTATTTACCACCAGCTTATGCAAACATGACCAGAAGGTTTATAAGAGGGCTGTAAATTCAGTTGAGCCAGCAGTTCCTCGTTATTTAAGATGGTCAGAGCAACCCATCATTTGGAGCAGAGAGGATCACCCCCCACGCGTCGATAATCCGGGTCAGTTAGCCTTGGTGGTAGCACCCCAGGTTGGTGGGTATAAATTCACTAAGGTACTCATGGATGGAGGTAGTAGCATCAACATACTCTATTATGAGACCTTCCAGCGTATGGGGTTGACTGAGAAGAACCTGCGAACATCCAACACTGTTTTCCATGGGGTGGTTCCGGGCAAGTCGGCTTACCCGGTTGGTAAGATAGAATTAGAGGTGGCCTTTGGAGATGAGTATGATTCCAGGGCTGAGAAGTTGACGTTTGAAGTGGTCAAAATCAGGAGTCCATATCACGCTCTGTTTGGGTGACCGTCTTATGCTAAGTTCATGGCACAGCCGTGTTACGTTTACTTACAGCTCAAGATGCCGGGTTACAAGGGCACCATCACTGTGCATGGGAGTCGGAAGGTAGCCTTGGAATGTGAAGAAGGCGACGCGGCTTATGCTGAGACGACCTGTGCTGCGGAGGAGCTCAAATTCTATCAAGACAATGTTGACCCGACTGATATGACCTCCCTCAAGAAACCAACTACAGAGCACGACCCGACGCTGAAGTTTAAATCGGCCGCTGAGACAAAGCTTGTTGACTTCACCCCGGGAGACGCCTCTAAGCAGTTCAGTATCAGTGCCAATTTGGATCCTAAATAGGAAAGCGCGCTCATCGAGTTCATCCTTGAGAACCGAGACATCTTCGCATGGAAACCTTCTGACATGCCGGGTGTACCGAGGGAACTCGCTGAGCACACTCTCAATATTGATCCAAAGTAAGCCAGTCAGGCAGTTTCTCCGATGATTCAACAAAGAGAGACGAGCAGCCATTGGGGAAGAGGTGGCCCGACTCTTAGTGGCCGGGTTTATTGTCGAAGTCTTTCATCCAGAGTGGTTGGCTAACCCGGTGCTGGTGCTCAAGAAAAAAGGCACTTGGTAGATGTGTGTGGATTACACGGACTTAAACAAGGCTTGCCCGGCTGATCCCTTTGCACTCCCCCGTATTGATCAAATCATTGATGCTATAGCAGGTTGTGAATGTTTGAGCTTTTTGGATGCTTACTCTGGCTATCATCAGATCAAGATGGCAGTTAAGGACTAGGAGAAGATAGCTTTCATCACTCTGTTTGGGGCCTTCTGTTATGTATCTATGCCGTTTGGGCTCAAGAGTGCCCAGGCGACTTATCAGCGATGTGTGCAGAACTGTTTGCACGATCAGATTGGGCGCAATGTTCATGCTTATGTGGATGACATCATGGTGAAATCCAGAGAAAAGGAAACTTTAATATCCGATTTGAGAGAGACCTTTGACAATCTCCGGGTTTACAAGATGATGCTTAACCCGGCCAAGTGTGTATTTGATGTACCTGCAGGCAAGCTCTTGGGTTTTCTGGTGTCAAATCAAGGCATTGAAGCTAATCCGGAGAAGATCACGACGATTACCTCTCTGGCTAAGCCGGCATGTATCAATCATGTTCAACGCCTGGCGGGACGTGTTGCTGCTTTAAGCCGGTTCATAAGCCGGTTGGGGGAAAAGGCCTTGCCGCTATACCAGATGATGAAGAAAACAGACACTTTTGTCTGGAGTGATGTTGCTAACGCTTCCTTTGAGGATTTAAAGAGACAGTTGTCTGAGCCACCGGTTCTTGCAGCTCCCATTGATAGAGAGCCGCTATTATTATATGTGGCTGCTAACTCACGGGCCGTCAGTGTGGCCATCATAGTGGAACGTAAGGAGGCAGGCAAGGAGCATCCGGTTCAACGGCCCGTTTACTACATCAGAGAGGTACTTATTGAGTCTAAACAAAGGTATCCGCATTGGCAGAAGCTTGTTTACGGTGTATTCATGGCAAATCGGAAGCTGAAGCAGTACTTTCAAGGTCATCCTATAACGGTGGTAAGTTCAGCTCCTTTGGGAGACATCATCCAGAACAGGGAAGCCACAGGATGAATCGCCAAGTGGGACATTGAGCTTGGGCCTTATGGCCTGAAGTATATGCCCCGTACTGCCATCAAGTCTCAGGCCTTGGTGGATTTTATCAATGATTGGACAGAGTTGCAGGCACCTGAGGAGAAGCCGGACAATACGTATTGGACTATTCACTTTGATGGGTCCAGGCAGTTAGAAGGATCAGGGGCTGGGGTTGTCTTAACTTCCCCTCGAGGTGACAAATTTCGTTATGTGCTCCGGCTCATGTTTCCTTGCACTAACAATGTAGCTGAATACGAGGCCTTGCTCCATGGTCTCCGGATGGCTAAGGAGATGAATCTAAGCTGGGTAAGGTGCTTGGGCGACTCAGATCTCATGGCTCAACAGGTCTCAGGCACATGGGATTCTAAGGATCCCCTTATGGCGGCTTATCGTCATGAAGTTGATGCTGTAGCTGGGTACTTCAAAGGGTATCAGGTGGAGCACATTGATAGAAGGAAGAATGAGGCGGCGGATGCTTTAAGCCGGTTGGGCTCTCAGCGTAAGCCGGTGCCGCCTAACACCTTTCTGGACGTTCTACATAATCCTTCTGTCAAAGTACCTACATAGGAAGAGCTTGCAGTGCCGGACCCGGAGGCACAGTTGGTGGCTTCACTTCATGTCATCCCAGACTGGACATTGCCATATTTGGCTTATATGACCCGGGGAGAGCTGCCTGAGGATGAGACCTTGGCGAGACAATTTGTCAGGCAATCCAAATCCATGACAATTGTTAATGGCGAATTACATCACCTTAGTGTTACAGGGGCGTTCCAGCGTTGTGTCTCACCTGCAGAAGTTCAAGCGATACTTCGAGAGATCCATGAAGGGGATTGTGGTCATCATGCCGGCTCAAAATCTCTGGTGGCCAAGGCTTTCCGTCATGGTTTTTATTGGCTGACGGCTCATGCTGATGCAGAAGACCTTGTTAGCAAATGTGACGGGTGTCAAAAGTTCTCAAGACGAGCTCATGTGCCGGCTCAGGAGTTGAGGATGATTCCAATTACTTGGCTGTTCACAGTCTGGGGGCTTGACATGGTGGGACCTTTCAAAAGGTTTAAGGATAAAAAAACGCACCTCCTGGTGGCAGTGGATAAATTTACAAAGTGGATTGAGGCAGAGCCGGTCAGTCAGTGTGATGCGGCCACAGCGGTGCAGTTCATCAAAAAGGCGATCTTTCATTTTGGTTTTCCACATAGCATCATAACTGATAATGGCACTAATCTCTCCAAGGGTGCCATGGAAGAGTTCTTCCAACGGGAACATATCCGGCTTGACGTTTCTGCTGTTGCTCATCCTCAGTCCAATGGTCAAGCAGAACGAGCTAATCATGAGATTTTAAGGGGTATCAAACCACGGCTCTTGGTCCCCTTACAGCGGACTCCGAGTTGTTGGGTCGAAGAGCTGCCCTCTGTGCTATGGAGCATCAACACTACGCCTAACAGATCCACGGGTTATACGCCTTTTTTCATGGTTTATGGAGCAGAGGCAGTTCTGCCGAGCGACATCCGGCACGACTCACCCCGTGTGGCGGCTTACGTTGAGGTTGACAATGAAAAAGCTCAACAGGAGGCACTTGATTTGTTGGATGAAGAGCGAGACTTGGCAATAGCCCGCTCAGCGATTTACCAGCAAGACCTTCGTCATTATCACAGCCGCCGGGTCAGAAGCAGAACCTTTCAGGAAGGTGATCTCATGCTGCGGCTCATCCAGGATCAGTCTGATATGCACAAGCTATCCCCTCCTTGAGAAGGACCCTTTGTGGTCAGCAAGAACTTGCACAACGGGTCATACTACCTCATTGATATTCGAGAGCACAAAGACTCAGGTAAATCGGAGGAAGAGACCCGCCAGCCGTGGAATATAGCCCATCTTTGGCCTTACTATACTTAAGCCACCGGCTCTTTAGATGTATATATTTTTCGACAATGTATATATTATATAAAGTAATAAAGCAGGACCTCTGTCCTTTTTTCACCCTCAAAAAAGTGTATATGTCTTTTTGGCAGGTGGTGGAAACAACCAACAGGGACCGGATCATATCTGAATCCGGCTTTCCCTTTGGACCGGCTTATGATCATATCTAAATCTAGCCATGATCACTTGGGGGCTTCCTGTTCAAACATAGGTCGTATCCGAACCAAAGAGAACATAGCTGTCGATACCCACTTGATCGGCATACTTGCCAATCCTACTTGGGGGCTTCTTGATCATATTTGAATCATAGCTTAACCTCTTTAGGTCTAACGTGGATCGTATACGAATCAACGTCATTAAATAAATCCTATGGTCACTTGGGGGCTTCCTGTTCAAACATAGGTCGTATTCGAACCAAAGAGAACATAGCTGTCGATACCCACTTGATTGGCATTGCCACGCCACTGGGGGCTATATGATCGTATCCGAATCTTAGCTTAACCCCTTTGGAACGGTTTACTGATCGTATCTGAATCAGAAGCCTGTAAAAGTATTTTGATTATTCTGATACCTTGTGAAAAGCATTTAAAATTGTTTTTTGTCTTGCCGGTTTAATATTCGTCACCCTAGGTTATTAAGTACCGGGTGAACATTATATGAGCCGGGAAGATCATTCAAGGATTGCAGAATAAGGCAAGCAAAATTTAACACGCCAAGGAAGTAAAAGCCAGAAATATACAGCCATGGCGGCTTACGAAAAGCGTCAAGTGATAAGAGCATGCATGAAGGCATGACGAGCATTAAGAAGTTATTTCTACCCTATTACAAGACTCCCCAAGTCTGAATAGAGTAAGCATTGTATTTTGGCCAAACACCTGGTGATTCACTCCTTCGGCGGGTTGGAAGGCTCCGGGTTATCCTTCTCCGCTTCTCCGTTGGCTGTTGTTTCCTAGAAAGTTGATGAAGCCTAATCAATGCCGCTCAAAGCTTCAAATTCAGCTTCATCATCTATTAAACTGACCGGGTCCACTTCAGGGGCAAAATTATGCTTACGAGTTGGAGGGATCAGGCTGATTTGATCATATGGAGCATTTGGGATTTTCCGGTTGTTACTGTCATAAGCCGACACATACTTGCCGAGGTCAGTATCGTTTCCAATAAGGGTGGCCACTGGACGTATGGCTTTAATACAGGCGTGGAAGTCATGATCATCAAAGGCATTGCCGTCTTCCTTTAGACTCGGATATCCAAGAGCAAGGTCTGCCGGGTCTAGTTCTGGGAGCCATGCTTTTGCCCGGCTCAATGCGGCTATGGCCCCGGCTCTTGAAGATGAATGCCTTAAGTCTTGGATCCGCTGAGGTAGAAAGGCAAGGCTCTTCAATACATCTTGCAAAAGGCGGGGGTGTGGAGTTGATAAAGCTACAACGGCCAGGGCACGTTGTGTCCCGGAGTATAGTTGTTCCACTAACGTGTAAATTGCTTTAAGCTTGATCAGCGTGTTCTGCTTCAGATTGACACTCCTAGAGCCTGTATGTGCACAAGCATAATGGTAAGCCGGAAGTAATTGTTACAATAGTTATTGACAGGTTGCCATGTTAAAGCTGTGTCACAATAACTTACCAAAGATGGCTGAGACCATTTGGGATATTTGCTGTTTTAAGTTGGACAGCTCGGTTGTTGCTTCTGCAAGAGATGCTTCGGCTGTTTCGGCCCGAGTCACCAGGGAAGCCTTTTCATCCGCCCAAATTTTCTTTTCTGACTCAAAATTCTTCTTTAGCTTCTCATTTTCAGAGACACTAAATTCAAATTTGGAGTTACCTTTCTGCGTCTCAAGCTCTTGAGTTTCCAGACGACTCTTCAGAGCAGCAAGCTCTGATTCAAATTGACTTATGGCGGCCTGCATTGACACCGGGTTATGGTAAGGATTCTAGTAAGGTAAACATTCAAGTCCCAAGCACTTTACAAGTAAAGATACTTGGCACTTGGGGGCTAATGTATGCTGAAGAATTTTTAACTTTATCCTGCGGGGTCAAACATATTAAGTTTCAAGCACCTTACAAGTAAGGGTACTTGACACTTGGGGACTAATGTATATTGCAAATTTAAGAGCCTTATGTTATACCGGGTTAAATAAATTCTTTTTAAGCCGGATAAATTACCAAGTAAAAGTAGATTTCTAAGTCTACAGCGTATTTGTTCATAAGCAATAGACTTGGGGGCTGGTACAGTATATATAAGACTCAGATAAAAGTATAAGTTATACCTCAGATTTATGCTATATTTGTTTCACCATGTCAACTTCCAGGTCACGGCTACTATGCACTCTATTCAGATAGCCTGAGACTATATCACCAATGCTTAGGTGAGTATAATCCGTAATGTCCTGCTTGGCTTTTGGGTGTTGGGCAAACTCTTCCTTGGCGGTACATTTGGCAAGGACTGTAGGCCGCCCTGGTTCAACAAACTGGGACTTCACAATCTCAACTTTCGGGTCATTTCTCTTCACCGGGTTAGGAGTCTCCGGGTCATTTTTGTGGAGAATGTCTTCGGTAGGTGGATCAGAGGTTGGCACTGGAATATCAGAAGCCGGGTCAGGTGGCGGTTGATGGGTAGCGCTATCTGGAGCAGACTATTAATCACCGGTTCAGCCACGACCGGTTCTTCGGACGGCTTATTCTTCTTTGCCCGTTTGCTGGGCTTCACTTGCATACTGTTAACAAAAGCAGAAGGATGAATACGTAAGCATGGGTAAGGTAAAAAGTGCATAAGTTTACATTACCCGGGAGCAGTTTTGAAAGTCGGCATATTTGACTGCATGGATTCACCAGAAGAAGGAGAGGTATCCTGATAGTTGGAGTCAGATGAATTGAGAGGTTGACGAATTAAGCCTGCTAAAGGTAAGACAGAGCGTAAATCGGAGATAACCTCAGTACGACGCTTCCTGGTCACATCAGGTAAGCCGGAGGAGAGTTCTGCATCCTTGTTGTTCTGGGTCTGCCTCCGGTTCTCAAGCTGTTGTTGCTTCAAAATAAATTGAGGATCTTGATAAGCAAGTGCATGTGAAAATCTTACTTTCCGGGTCACCCTTCGGGTCTTTCCTTGGCAAAGGCTCTGAGTCGGAGGAGATTATAGTTACCTCTTCATTGGCTGCTCGACTGTTCCCCGTATCCTACTGAAAGGATAAAAATGTCAGACAGGTGGTAACAAGGGACTTAAGAAAATTTAAAGAGTACCTCTTCCTATCTATCCTCCAATCTGAGTAAGTCGGAGGCGCTGGGTTTTTTCTTCTTTGAGGTTCCTACCTTGGCGGCTTTCCTTTCAGCTTTCTTGGTCGTCCTGGCTTGTTTGGCAGCTTCATGGTCATATTTGGCTTTCCAGAAGTCATCCCCAGCCTATGAAAAAAGTTAAAGAATTATGAATATGAAGCAAGGTATCATGTATCCGTGAACATTTGTTACGATTGATAACTTACCGCAGGGGCCGGGTTATTCTTGCAAAACGGAAGTAAGCCGAAGGTGTTGCTCGTCATAGTACCCTCCTTCAGCAGTGACTGGGTGGTAGCATCCACCACATCATCTGGTAAGTCGTCAGGGCTATGGCGTTGTGGATCAGTCTTTTCTCCAGTATAAGTACACATTAAGCCGGGACGGCGGCTTAATGGAAGTATACGCCAAGTGACCCAGACTCGGACCAGATCGATGCCGTTTAAGCCATTTCCCAAGAGAGCTTTTATTTTCTTGATGGTGGAATTGAGAGGCACGCGTTCAAGGGTTGTCAGCTTGTCCAGTAGTGGATGGTTCGACTCAAGTCGCAGGGCGCGAAAGCCGGGCAGAGGTTTTTCATCAGCCGGAGAAGTGTCCTGACAGTAGAACCACGTCTGGTTCCAAGATTTGGGGTGACTCGGCAACTCAGCATAAGGGAAAAGACAGTCTCTCCGTCGCTCGATTGAGATGCCGCCAAGCTCAAGACTGGGCCCGTTGGCACATTCATTTTGCCGGTTCATGTAAAAAAGTTCCCTGAACAAAATCAGACTTGGTTCCTCTCCCAGGTACACCTCGCAGAAGACTTGAAAATTGCAAATATTTGACACAGAATTGGGTCCGATGTCTTGAGGTCTAAGGTCAAAGACATTTAAAACCTCTCTGAAGAATTTTGAACCGGGTGGGGCAAATCCACGGCTCATATGATCTGTAAAAATTATTACTTCCCCTGCTTTGGGGAGAGGCATTTCTTCAGACGAGTCAGGGGCACGGTACGACATGACGTCCTTTTTTGGCAGATGCCCAAACTTTACAAACTCAGCTAGTTTGCTATTGGTCACTATGGATGGAACCCAATTGCAAGTTACAGGGGCCTTGGTAGCCTTAGGATCCATCACAGCAATTGGCCTATGGAAAACAAGAAGATCCGGTTCAATTTTAACCCGGGAGGAAAATCTTGATTATTTAAAGTGGCGGATTAATGAGGGGCCTAATGATATAAGGATGACTGTATTTAAGCCGCTACAAGTATCAAGTGCAATTCAAAATTTTTCTGGGTCATGAGGAGCAGTCAAGGTTCTGTATCATTTATTTAAGCCGGACATCTCGACAGTTGTGTTTCAGGGCATGTACCAGAAGAGATTTTCCGGGTGATAAAAGCAAGTTTCATAGCCAACAGTTTCTGGATCAAAATATTGTTCTGAAAAGGAAATTTTCTAGACCTAAAACGAGGCAGAGAAGTTCATGCACTCGAAGAGGGTTCCTGAACAAGGGAAAGGGGATCTATTTTTATGCAAGATCAACACAAACAAACACCGCAGCAGTTCTATGTGGTTTTCACGATCTAACAGGGCATTGGAAGGAATTATCGAGGGTTTGGTGTCGGCCAGTGATGAACACCGACGAACTCGATAAGGACCTAATGCAGATCTGAGAAAGGGAATGAAAGGAACTCACAGATGCGGACGAGCTGCGGAGGTTCACCGTCGATCTCTGGTCAAGGTCAGGTCGATGCAGCGGCCTGAGTCGATGAAGACAAGGGAGTCGATGGCGACAGCGGCGGAGCTCGAGTGGCAGAGAGGAGAGGAAGAAGACGACTGGGGAAAAGAACTAGGTTGCCCTATTTATAAGGGAAGACTGACCAAGAGGGCGCGAGAAACGAGGAGATAACATTCATTATCCAGCGGCTCTGGCGCCTCGATTCTCGGGATGGTCAGTAAAGACAAAGATCCATTGAAGATGTGACGTTATAAAAAATGAATCTTTAATGAAGATGACATCACAAAGATTTAACCCAGAGTTAGATGATGATGTCACAGCGGGTTAAAATCCTTCGCGCAAGATAGAAGACTGTAGGGCGGTTCATAAGGTATTTTAAGATTGACATGAACCGGTTCAAATCAATCTGGGGCCTAATGTTGGGGTTATAACTATTTGTGTAAGCCGCCCAGGAGGGGCCGGGTTACGCAAAGAGGACTCCCCGGAGAGAAGCCCAAGACAAGGCATGAAGATGACGGTTCATAGGAAGCTTAAAGCCCACCGGCGACTTAAGGCCCGTTGTAGTCCGCAGTTATAATATTTTTGTATCATAAGGTAGACTTAACTAGTCACTGAGCCGGACATTATTTATAAGCCGGCCGGGACTCTATAAGCCGCAGGGCATCGACCCGTGTATATAATGGGACGACCCGCTGGCGGTTTAGGGCAGGAAACAACTCATCAAGAACCAGCATAGCGTATCTCGCTCCCTGGTCATCGAAACATCAATACCAACCCAACTAGACGTAGGCCTTACCTTCACCGTAAGGGGCCGAACTAGTATAAAAACCTCTCGTGTCCTTTGTCCCGATTAACCCCTTCAAGCTTCCTAGTTGCAATGGCTCCACAACTAAGTCCTTTCACGAGGACATCTGACATGACAATTCCACGACAGTGATCCTTACCATAACCTGGCGTCAATGCAGGCCACCATAAGTCAATTTGAATCGGAGCTTGCTGTCCTGAAGAGTCGTCTGGAAACTCAAGAACTTGAAACTCAGAAGGCCAACTCCAAGTTTGAATTCAGTGTCTCTGGAAATGAGAAGTTGAAGAAAAATTTTGAGTCAGAGAAGAATGCTTGGGCTGATGAGAAGGCTTGACTGGTGACTCGGGCCGAGACAGCAGAAGCATCTCTTGCAGAGGCAACAACCGAGCTGTCCGACTTAAAACGGCAGATATCTCAAATGGTCTCAGCCATCTTCGGTAAGTTACTATGCAAAACCTCAAACATTGTAACCTTACAATAACTATTGTAATAATTACTTCCGGCTGACTGTTATGCTTGTGCACACACAGGCCCCAGGAGTACCAACCTTAAGAAAAACATGCTGATCAAGCTTAAAGCAGTTTACACCTTAGTGGAACAGCCGTACTCCGGGTCACAACGTGCCTTGGCCGTTGTAGCCTTATCAAACACCCCTCCCCACCTCTTACAAGACGTGCTGAAGCATCTCGCTGTGCTACCTCAGCGAATTCAGGATTTAAGGCGGGCATCCGCAAGAGCCGGAGCCGTAGCCGCATTGAGCCGGGCAAAAGCATGGCTTCCAGAGCTAGACCCGGCCGACCTTGCTCTTGGATATCCCAGTCGGAAAGAGGACGGTACTGCATTTGATGATCAGGACTTCATCGCCTGTGTCAAAGTTATACGTCCCGTGGCAACCCTTATTGGGAATGATACCGACCTCACCAAGTATTCTCCGGGCTATGATAGTGAGAACCGGAGAATTCCAAACGTTCCATATGATGAAGTCAGCCTGATCCCTCCTACTCGTAAGCATACTTTTGCCCCTGAAGTGGACCCAGCCGATTTAATAGATGATGAAGCTGAGTTTGAAGCCTTGAGTGGCATTGACCGGGCCTCATCAACTTTCCAGGACAAAACAGCCGACGGAGAGGCAGAGAAGGATAACCCGGAGTCTTCAAGCCCACCGAAGGAGTAAAGCGTCATGTGAAAAGCAATGCTTCATTTGTTCAGACCCGGGGAGTCTTGTAATAGGGTAGAAAAACTTCTCCATGTTTGTCATGCCTTCGCGCATATTCCTAGCACTTAACATTTTCGTAAGCCGCCGTTTCTATATACTTCTGGCTTATGTTGATCGGTTATGCCCTTGGTGTTTTAAATTTGCTTACCTTATCCTGCACATAAAAACAAACAAAAATTCCTTTGGCGGTTTATTGCACCGGGGGTCCCATAAAGTATTGACAACCCGGAATACCAACCAAAGGTACCATACACGAGCCGGTTTACGACTATAGTTGTTTAAACATAACCATGATAACATACCTGCGATCCCCTTGATAATCTTTCCTGCTGATATGATGCTCACCTGGTATTTAACAACCTGGTGTGACCAATATTAAACCGGAAAAGACAGAAAACATCGCATAATGCCTTTCACAAGGTCTTAGTATAGTCAAAATAATTTATGCTTATAATGGATAATAACCAACATTTACAGGCTTCTGATTCGAATACGATCAGTAAACCGTTCCAAAGGGGTTAAGCTAAGATTAGGATACGATCATATAGCCCCCAGTGGCTTGGCGATGCCGATCAAATGGGTATCGACAACTATGTTCTCTTTGGTTCGAATACGACCTATGTTTGAATAGGAAGCCCCCAAGTGACCATAAGATTTGTTTAATGACACTGATTCGAATACGATCCATGTCAGACCCAAAGGGGTTAAGCTATGATTCAAATATGATCAAGAAGCCCCCAAGTGGGTTTGGCAGTATGCCGATCAAGCGGGTATCGACAGCTATGTTCTCTTTGGTTCGAATACGACCTATGTTTGAACAGGAAGCCCCCAAGTGATCATGGCTAGATTCAGATATGATCATAAGCCGGACCAAAGGGAAAGCCGGATTCAGACATGATCCGCTCCCTGTTGGTAGTGTCCACCACCTGGTAAAGAAGAAAAAAATATTCTTTATGGAAAAAAGGACAGAGGTCCTACTTTATTGCTTTATATAATATGTAAATCGTCAAAAGTATATACATCTTAAGAGCCGGTGGCTCAAGTATAGTAAGGCCGAAGATGGGTGATATTCCACGGCCGGCGGGTCTCCTCCTCCGACTTACATGAGTCCTTGTGTTCTAGAATATCAATGAGGTAATATGACCCGTTGTTCAGATTCTTGCTGACCACAAAGGGTCCTTACCAAGGTGGCGATAGCTTGTGCATGTTAGATTGATCCTGGATGAGCCGGAGAACCAAATCACCTTCCTAAAAGGTTCTGCTCTTGACCCAGCGGCTGTGATAACGGCGCATGTCTTGCTGGTAAATCGCCGAGCGGGCTATTGCCAAGTCTCGCTCCTCATCCAACAAGTCAAGTGCCTCCTGACAAGCCTGTTCGTTGTCCGCCTCAACATAAACCGCCACACGGGGTGAGTCATGTTGGATGTCACTTGGTAGAACTGCCTCTGCTCCATAGACCATGAAAAAAGGTGTGTAACCCGTAGATCTGTTAGGCGTAGTGTTGATGCTCCATAATACAGAGGGTAACTCCTCCACCCAGCAACCCAGAGTCCGTTTTAAGGGGACAAAGAGCCGGGGCTTAATACCCTTCAATATCTCTTGATTAGCTCTTTCTGCTTGACCATTGGATTGAGGATGAGCAACAGCCAAAACATCAAGCCGGATATGTTCTCGTTGACAGAACTCTTCCATGGCTCCCTTGGAAAGATTAGTACCATTATCAGTTATAATGCTGTGTGGGAAACCAAAATGAAAGATCACCTTTTCCATGAACTGAACCGCTGTGGCCGCATCACACTTACAGACTGGCTCCGCCTCAACCCACTTTGTAAACTTATCTACTGCCACCAGGAGATGTGTCTTTTTATCCTTAGACCTTTTGAAGGGTCCAACCATGTCAAGCCCCCAGACTGCAAACGGCCAAGTAATTGGGATCATCCTTAATTCTTGAGCCGGCACATGAGCACGTCGTGAGAACTTCTGACAACTGTCACATTTACTGACCACATCCTCCGCATCAGCATGAGCCGTGAGCCAGTAGAAACCATGACGGAAAGCCTTGGCCACCAGAGATTTTGAGCCGGCATGATGACCACAATCTCCTTCATGGATCTCTCAAAGTATCTCTTGACCCTCCGCAGGTGACACACAACGCTGGAATGGCCCTGTGACACTGAGGTGATGTAACTCGCCATTAACAATTGTCATGGATTTGGACCGCCTGACAATTTGTCTCGCCAAGGTCTCATCCTCAGGCAGCTCTCCCCGGGTCATATAAGCCAAGTATGGCAATGTCCAATCTGGGATGACGTGAAGCGCGGCCACCAACTGTGCCTCCGGGTCTGGCACTGCTAGCTCTTCCTCTGTAGGTACCTTGATAGAAGGATTATGCAAAACGTCAAGAAAGGTGTTAGGCGGCACCGGCTTACGCTGAGATCCCAACCGGCTTAACGCATCAGCCGCCTCATTCTTCCTTCTATCAATCCACTTGATACCCTTTGAAGTGCCCAGCTACAGCATCTACTTCACGACGGTAAGCCGCCATAAGGGGATCTTTAGAATCCCACTTGCCTGAGACCTGTTGAGCCACGAGATCTGAGTCGCCCAAACACCTTACCAGGATCAAATTCATCTCCTTGGCCATCCAAAGACCATGGAGCAAAGCCTCGTATTCAGCTGCATTGTTAGTACAGGGAAACATGAGCCGGAGCATATAGCGAAATTTGTCACCTCGAGGGGAAGTTAAAACAACTCCAGCCCCTGAGCCTTCTAACTGCCTGGACCCATCAAAGTGAATAGTCCAATATGTATTATCCGGCTTCTCCTCAGGTGCCTGCAACTCTGTCCAATCATTGATAAAGTTGACCAAGGCTTGAGATTTGATAGCAGTACGGGGCATATACTTCAAACCATAGGGCCCAAGCTTGAGATTTGAACTTACCACCGTTATAGGATGACTTTGGAAGTACTGCTTCAGCTTCCGGTTTGCCATGAACACACCATAAACAAGTTTCTGCCAATGTGGATATCTTTGTTTAGACTCAATGAGCACCTCGCTAACGTAGTAAACCGGCCGTTGAACCAGGTGCTCCTTGCCTGCCTCCTTACACTCCACCACAATGGCAACACTGACGGCCCACGAGTTAGCAGCCACATATAACAACAGCGGCTCTCTATCAATGGGAGCCGCAAGAACTGGTGGCTCAGACAACTATCTCTTTAAATCTTCAAAGGCAGTGTTAGCAGCATCACTCCAGACGAAGGTGTCTGTTTTCTTCATCATCTGATATAGAGGTAAGGCCTTCTCCCCTAACCGGCTTATGAACCGGCTTAAAGCGGCAACACGACCCGCCAGGCGCTGAACATCATTGATACACGCCGGCTTAGCCAGAGAGGTAATCGCCTTGATCTTCTCCGGATTAGCTTCAATGCCTCTATTTGACACCAGAAAACCCAAGAGCTTGTCCGCAGGTACACCAAACACACACTTGGACGGGTTAAGCATCATCTTGTAAACCCAAAGATTGTCAAAGGTCTCTCTCAAGTCAGATATCAAGGTTTCCTTTTCTCTGGACTTCACCACGATGTCATCCACATAAGCATGAACATTATGCCCAATTTGATCGTGCAAACAGTTCTGTACACATCGCTGATAAGTCGTCTGGGCACTCTTGAGTCCAAACGGCATAGATACATAACAGAAGGCCCCAAACGGAGTGATGAAAGCTGTCTTATCCTGGTCCTTAACTGCCATTTTGATCTGATGATAACCAGAGTAAGCATCCAAGAAGCTCAAACGTTCACAACCCGCCGTAGCATCAATGATTTGATCAATACGGGGGAGAGCAAAGGGATCAGCCAGACAAGCCTTGTTTAAGTCTGTGTAATCCACACACATCCTCCAAGTGCCGTTCTTCTTGAGCACTAACACCGGGTTAGCCAACCACTCCGGGTGAAAAACTTCAACAATAAACCCGGCCGCTAAGAGCCGGGCGGCCTCTTCCCCGATAGCTTTCCGTCTCTCTTTGTTGAACCGTTGGAGAAACTGCTGACCGGCTTATACCTTGGGTTAATATTGAGAGTGTGCTCAGCGAGTTCCCTCGGTACACCCGGCATGTCAGAAGGTTTCCATGCAAAGATGTCCCGGTTCTCACGGATGAACTCGATGAGCGCGCTTTCCTATTTAGGATCCAAATTGGCACTGATACTGAACTGCTTAGAGGCATCTCCTGGGGTAAAGTCAACAAGCTTTGTCTCAGCGGCCGATTTAAATTTCGACGCCGGGTCATGCTCAGTAGTTGGTTTCTTGAGGGAGGTCATATCCGCTGGGTCAACATTGTCTTGATAAAATTTGAGCTCCTCCACGGCACAGGCAGACTCAGCGTAAGCCGCATCGCCTTCTTCACATTCCAAGGCCACCTTCCGACTCCCATGCACAGTGATGGTGCCCTTGTAACCCGGCATCTTGAGCTGTAAGTAAACATAACACGGCCGTGCCATGAACTTAGAATAAGCGGTCGCCCAAATAAAGCATGATATGGACTCCTGATTTTAACCACTTCAATCGTCAATTTCTCAGCCCTGGAATCATACTCATCTCCAAAGGCCACTTCCAATTCAATCTTGCCAACTGGGTAAGCCAACTTGCCTGGAACCACCCCATGGAAAACAGTGTTGGATGTTCTCAAATTCTTCTCACTCAACCCCATGCGTTGAAAAGTCTCGTAGTAGAGGATATTGATGCTGCTACCTCCGTCCATGAGTACCTTAGTGAATTTATATCCACCAACCTGGGGTGCTACCACCAAGGCTAACTGGCCCGGATTATCGACCCATGGAGGGTGATCCTCTCTGCTCCATATAATGGGTTGCTCTGACCATCTCAAATAATGAGGAATTGCCGGCTCAATAGAATTTACGGCCCTCTTATGAACCTTCTGGTCACGTTTGCATAGGCTAGTGGTAAACACATGGTACTGCCCACCACTCAACTGTTTCGGATGGCTTTGATAACCCGATTGCTGCTGTTGTTGTCCTCCCTGACTAGATTGCTGCTGATTATTTCCACCCGGATGTCCTTGAAAACCGGAGCTTGAACCGCCGCCCGGGCCATGAAAGCCGCCAGCCCCTGAACCGCCGCCAGATCCATGACTGCCATCAAAGGTATTGGAATTTTTAGACGCCTTCATGATCGCGCAATCTTTCCACAGGTGTGTAGCGGGGTGCTCCCGGGTGCCGTGTTTCGGGCAGGGCTCATTGAGTAGCTGCTCAAGAGACGGGCCTGACCCGCCGGATCGAGGCCACTTACCCTTACATCTCTGATTGTTACCCTGTGCATTAGCATTGGCTACAAGCTCCGGGTTGCCATCCGCCTTACGCTTATTGCCACTTTGATTCACCGGGTTGTGCTGTTGACCCTTTCCATTATCGTTCCTTTTTCCCTTCCCTGTCTTCTCATCGTCAGACGCGGGATCCTTGGTACTATCAAAATCGGCATATTTGACTAAAGCCGCCATTAGCGAACCCATATCCTTGCAGTCACGCTTAAGGTGCCCCAGTTTCTGCCTCAGCAGCTCAAAGTTGCAATTTTTCTCCAACATGAGGACTGCAGAGCCGGCATCCATCTTATCAGATGAATGAATTATCTCCTTGACCCGGCGTACCCAATGGGTGGTGGATTCACCCTCCCCTTGCTTACAATTCGTCAAGTCCACGATCGACATAGATTGCTTACAGGTGTCCTTGAAGTTCTAGATGAAACGGGCGTTTAACTCCTCCCACGAACCAATGGAATTGGGTGGTAAGCTTTTTAACCAAGACCGGGTCGTTCCATCTAACATCATGGTGAAATATTTAGCCATTGCTGCATCACTGACTTCCAACAGCTCCATGGCCATCTCATAACTCTCAATCCATGCTCCAGGCTGTAAGTCGGCCGTGTAATTTGGCACTTTTCGAGGTCCCTTGAAGTCCTTGGGCAGGCGCACATTGCGCAAAGCCGGTACCAAACAAGGAACACCACCGGTTCTGGTGGCTACTCCCGTCTCAACAGACATCGTTGGATACTCTAGAATATCCTGATGAGCCTCCTATTGAGCCGCCCGCTCGTTCTCCTGACGTACTCAGTCTTGCACCGGGTTATAGCCACCATGTTGGTCACGGCGTTGGGCGTTGCTTGACAAAGCTTCGGACTCCATGTGCCTGCTGTAACTCGGGCTCCGATTCTGACGAGGCGTTGCTAACCAAGGCGGAGGAGTTGAATGAATCCTATCCCGGCTATAAGAATAGGTCGCTTGCTGAGCCAGGGCCGTCTGGACAAGTTCCCTGATCCTCCGGGTCTCCCCCGCTGTTGGATCATCACCGTCCACTGGGAGAGCCGCCAGACGCGCTGATGCTGCGATTAATTCTCCATGGGGTTGGAAAAGTGACCCTCCGGTATCGGCACATAACACGGTGGTGCCATGCTCACATGAGGAGACATCTCTCGAGGTTGAGCCGGTCCTCCTGCTCCGGCTGTCATAAACTGAATGGCATCTGGCGGGTTACTTGGGCCGGCTCTGGGTGTAGCGAAAAGAACCCGAGGGTCATAATTCGGAGGTAAATGGGATTGGGTTTTCTGGTGTCTCCTCCTCATTACCTCATTGGATGCGTTTAAGCTCATCGTGAGCTAGTAAGCTTCTGACTGCAACCGCTGTGCCCGGGCGTCGAGAGCCACCCGCTCTGTAGCTAGTCTAGTATCCTCACCTGCCAAGGCCTCCTTGGCCTGAGCTATCTCCTCACGCACCCGTGTGTAACACCCCGGATTCATTGCGCCAGGTGTCTGCCAGTTATTCGTCGTTGTTGCCATGTCATTTGCTTGCGTGTTGCATATTGTCATGTCATCATGTGCTTTTCATTTTGCATTCATGTTCGTTTCATGCATCCGAGCATTTTCCCCGTTATCCGTTTTGCAATCCGGCGCTCCTATGCCCTCCGGCGTTCCCCTTTCGTCTCTCGTTGTGAGCGGGTGTTAAACATTCTCGGAATGGACCGAGTCTTGCCAAGCGGCCTTGGTATAGCACCGGTAGACCGCCTGACAAGTTCTGTGCCATTTGGAGGTCGTTTCGTACTCCAACGGTTAACCGGGTAACCGTAAAAGCCCCTCTCTCTTTGCAGCCCAACACCCCTTCCAAAGTGGCCAAAAACCCATCTAGCTCCCCTCCATGCTCTCGGTCGTTCGATCACGATTGTGTGGGCGAAAATCGCTCCTCATTTGGACTCTCCTAGCTCCCTCTACCTATAAAACTAGCCCCTCCCCCGAAATTCGCGGAAGATCCCCCCGAAACCCTAGATTTTTCCCTTCCGCGCGCGTCGGACATGTCCGTCCCTGGACAGACGCGTCCGCCGCCGCGCCCCGTCCAATCGGAGGCCGCCACGTGGCGCGCCGCCGCTTCCCCCGCCGCGGCCCGCCGAGGCCCGGGTCGGGCCCTCCCGGCCCATCCGGCCGCGCCGCCGCCCCGCGCCCCGCGGCCCGCGCCGCCCGGCGCCGCCGCGTCCCCGCCCGCCGGCGCGCCGCCGCCGCTCCGTCTCGGTGCCGCCGCGCGTCGCCTCCGGTCGCCTGCCCCGCCGCCAGCCTCGGCCGCGCCCCATGACCTCGCCGCCCTACTTCCCGGCTCCCCGCCGGAGCCGCCTGCTCCTCCGGCCGCGCGCCACCCGGGACACCGCGCGCCACCGGCCCCTTGCCGGAGGCCGCCGCCAGCTCGCCGCCCCGCCTCGCCAAGGTCGCCGCCCGGCGCCGCTCCTCGGGGTCCGCGCCCGGATCCGGCGAGATCCGGTCGGACCCGCCTCGGATCTGCCTCCCCGGCCATCTCTGGCGTCCCCCACGCCCAACTCCGGCGAGATCCGCCGCCGCCTCGAAGTCCGTGCAAACTGGAAGTTGACCCCGATATTTCCTCGGGGTCCCGGAGTATTTTGTCATTTTCATGCCATGTTCATCATGCCGTATCTCTGTATCCGTAGCTCCGTTTCGTGCGTATAATATGTCAAATTGTTCGTCTCGACGAGTACATCATTTCATTCCATAGCATCATATTCATTTGAGATCATCTTGATGCCTGAATCATCGTTGTAAGAGTGCTTCATGATGTTTCTGCTGTCTGTTATCAGAACGAGCTCATTTGTCATTTTTGCCATGATTGATGTGTGCATCCTATGAGGTTGATGTCTACATGTGTTTTGAACTATGCTATGTCTTCTTTACAGTGGTGTATGCCATGCATTTTTGTGATCAATGTGGTGACTAGCACAAGCATGCAAACAAGGCATCGTGATGTTACTGATTTTAGTCCCTGTTCTGCTGTTATTTTGATGCCATGTAAACTTGTTGCTACAGAGAGATCCATGCATATTTAGAGATACTTCAGTAAGGGTGTTTTGAACAATAGGTTATTGTCTATCCATTCATGGCCTTGGTTGCAATTATGGAGTAGTCTAGCATGTCAGTTTCATGCTCTACTTTGGCTTCAAAATGTTTCCTGGCAGATTGTTTACGTGTTATTCAATTTGGCCAAGCTTGCTATAGTTGATCCTTGCATGCTATGGACTTGTTCTTGACTTGGTTTGTTTCATAAACATGTCTTCTTGATGATGCTATGCTTATCTTGTCATGCAATGACTTGTGGTGAGTGTATCGAGCTTGTTAAGTAGGGTACATGCTGTTGCTGTTTTGCTAGGCTGAATCTGTTATTTCGTGATGCTATATAAACATGTTGCTACTAATCATTCTATGCATAATCTGGAGATGTTCTATAAATATATTTTGATCTACATGTCTTGATCTATCCATCCATGCCCCGGGTTGCATTTATAGGTTGCTGTAGCTTATTCATATCTTGCTCTAAAGTTGCTTCATAATGTTGCTGTCAGCCTGTTTACATTAAGTTCAGTTGTTTCCATGTGTTTTCCTAGTGATCCATGCACCCTATGAACTTGTTATTGCCATGCTTAGCTTCACAAACATGTCTTCTTACTATTGGGTGCCTTTCTATGCCATGTATTGCTCTGTAGTGAGTTGCACAAGCTCATCTACATGCCTTCATAATTCTGTTTCTGCCATGTATGAATCTGTATAATAACTTGCCATGTTTACATGGGTGCCATCATATTTTCTGATCCTTTTTGGCTTATGGTCACTAAGGGACTTTTGATCTATGCTTTGAGTAGAATCATCCCATGCCTTTGTTTGCCATGATATGTTCCTGTAACATATTGTTTGGTAGCTCTAAACATTGCATCGTGATGTTATTTTCTGCCAAGTCTGAATTGTTATAACTTGCAATCTTCCCATGTGTGTTTGAGCATGTTCTAGTGATTTCTGGAGTTAGCTCAGTGTTCATATTTTGTAATGCTTTACGTGTACATCATGCCCATGCCTTTTGTTATTATGTTGTGGTGCTGTAGCATGTTGTTTTGATGCTTGCAATATGCCTAGTTGCTGTTTTTGACAGATTATTGCTATAACTTGTTTCATGTGAGTGTTGAACCGTTGCTCCGTTTTGAGTGTGCTTTATATGAAACTTGCTTAGAATTGCATGTAGTTTCATATTATCATGTTGCATCCTTGTTTTGTGGTGTTTGCTTGATGTTTTTATGCATTTTGCATCAATGCCATGTTTAACCTGTGTTGCTCATATCTTCTAGGCCGTAGCTCCGAACTAAATGAACTTTATATGTAACTTGACTAGAATCTCGTGTAGATCATCTTTGTGCATCTTAACTTGATGTTTAACAACTTGAACATAAGGTTTGTTCAGATCTGGACCAACTTCGAAATTTGCATATGAGGACTTACCGGAATTGTTATATGTTGTTCCCGGCCTCATTTAAACTTGCCTTGACGTGTTGCTCTTGTTTGCATCATCTTTTGCCATGAGTAGCCTCATCTAGATTTGTCATGCATCATGCTTGTTGTGCATCATGTCATGTTCATGTGTGGTGTGTTTACCTATGCTGTGTGCTTCTTTTCGATAGTTCCTGTTTCTGTTGCGATCGTGAGGATTCGTTCGTCTACGCTTGGTTCGGCTTCATCCGTTCGTCTTCTTCATGGACTCGTTCTTCTTCCTTGAGGGATTTCAGGCAAGATGACCACTACCCTGGATCTCACTACTATCATTGCTATGCTAGTTGCTTCGTTCTATCGCTTTGCTGCGCTACCTATTACCTGTTTATCAAGCCATCCCATATTGCCATGAACCTCTAACCTTCGACACCCTTCCTATTAAAACCATTGATTGTTTATGTTACCGCTTTGCTCAGCCCCTCTTATAGCGTTGCTAGTTGCAGGTGAAGTTGAAGATTTCTCCATGGTGGACAGGATTTTGTTTGGGATATCACAATATCTCTTATATTATTAATGCATCTATATACTTGGTAAAGGGTGGAAGGCTCGGCCTTTTGCCTAGTGTTCTGGTCCACTCTTGCTGCCCTAGTTTCCGTCATACCGGTGTTATGTTCCCGGATTTTGCGTTCCTTACGCGGGTCGGGTGATTTATGGGACCCCCTTGACAGTTCGCTTTGAATAAAACTCCTCCAGCAAGGCCCAACCTTGGTTTTACCATTTGCCTCACCACCACCTATCCCTTTCCCTTGGGTCGGCCAACCCGAGGGTCATCTTTATTTTAGCCCCCCCGGGCCAGTGCTTGTCTAAGTGTTGGTCCGAACCGAGCGATGTCCGGCGCCCCCTGGGCAACCAGGGTCTATGCCAACCCGACGTCTGGCTCATCCGGTGTGCCCTGAGAACGAGATATGTGCAGCTCCTATCGGGATTTGTCGGCACAGCGGGAGGCTTTGCTGGTCTTGTTTTACCATTGTCGAAATGTCTTGTAAACCGGGATTCCGAGTCTGATCGGGTCTTCCTGGGAGAAGGTCTATTCCTTCGCTGATCGCGAGAGCTTGTCATGGGCTAAGTTGGGACACCCCTGCAGGGTATAATCTTTCGAAAGCCGTGCCTGCGGTTATAGGCAGATGGGAATTTGTTAATGTCCGGTTGTAGATAACTTGACACCAGATCCGAATTAAAACGCATCAACCGCGTGTGTAGCCGTGATGGTCTCTTCTCGGCGGAGTCCGGGAAGTGAACACGGTTTCTGGGTTATGTTTGACGTAAGTAGGAGTTCAGGATCACTTCTTGATCATTACTAGTTTCACGACCGTTCTGCTTGTTCTCTTCTCACTCTTATTTGCGTATGTTAGCCACCATATATGCTTAGTCACTGCTGCAGCCTCACCACTTTACCCCTTCCTTTCCCTTTAAGCTTTGCTAGTCTTGATACCCATGGTAATGGGATTGCTGAGTCCTCGTGGCTCACAGATTACTACAACAACAATTGCAGGTACAGGTTGTGCGATGATCATGACGCGAGAGCGATGCTTGCTTGCGTTGAGTTCTTCTTCTGCTTCTTCTTTGATCAGGGGATAGGTTCCAGGTCGGCAGCCTGGGCTAGTAGGGCGGATGTCGTTTGAGTTTCTGTTTGTGTTTCATCCGTAGTCGGATGATGCTCTTACGTATTGTGATGTTGTATTCGTGTGACATTATATGCCTTATGTATGTATCCCCATCTATTATGTAATGTTGACGTAATGATATCCACCTTGCAAAAGCGTTTCAATATGCGGGTCTATCCTTGGTGGGACCTTCGAGTTCCTTTTGGATAGGGTCGCATATTGGGCGTGACAAGTTGGTATCAGAGCCTCGACCGACCCTAGGAGCCCCCTTGATTGATCGGTAGTTTGGCCGTTGTTGAGTCTAGAAGAAAAATGTTTTCGGAGTCTAGTTATATCGGAGAGTAGGAATTCTTTTTACTCCTCAGCCCCTTCGTCGCTCTGGTAAGGAATCTTGACGTAGGTGTTTTGAGCTACTCCTCTTCCCCTTCAAATTTTTCTTTAGGTTCATGCAGTTGGTTTTCCGGTAGTTGTTCCTCAGCTCTTTTTATCCGGTGCATTTCTCGTCAAGTTGACTCGAGGCTCTTCATCCTTGAGTTCAATCCTCAGTTGTTTTCTTTTCCCACCCGCCCACCCTTCTTCTTCTCGGAACCGGAGTCCGTAATCGAGTATCCATCCTACTCGTGCAAAGCCTTTGCTTTCTTTCCTCGATGATTTCAACCGGTGTTTTCTCTTTAGGATATTCGTCGATTTCCCCTTCCAAGTTGCTTCTGTTTTCCCGCCCCCCCACCCTATTCTTCCCGGAGCCTGAGTCTGTTTCGAGCATCAATTTCATTCGTGCGGAACCTCTTTAGTCTTTTGTCAATTGTTTCAATCGGCGAATTCTTGTCTTGTTCGTCATTCTTCATCTCTTTTTCTTCTCCGGTGGATTCAATTCAAGTTTTTCGGGTTGATCATATTCTTTTCCTTGGATCAAGTGTTTTTCCCTGCTCGTTCATCTCTCGCCAGTTTATCCTTCCAGAGTGTTCAAGACATATCAACAGATTCATCTGTGTTCCAATTAATTCGAGGTTGTAACCTCATTCAAATATTTCAATTGTTCCGGTGTTTCATCTATCTGTTCATCATCCTTTCAAACAGTGTTTTCTCTTCAGTGGGCCCTAACCCACAGGTCTTTTCCAGGATCTTACCTGACTCTTCTAATTCCCCTGGAGTTATTCTCAATTCTTTTCAAAGTGTGATGTAAGAATGGATTCCATCAGTCACATGCCTTCTTCTAGATCAGTTTCCAATCATTCCATGGTTGGCTTAACCTCTTAACTTTTCGTTCTCCCGGAGTATCTCAGTAATTTTGGTGGTGTTTCTCGTCGTCATTTGAAGATCGAAGAGGAGTCTTTCCTCTAAATCTTGTCCATTCTCGCGAAGATTCGTGGTTCTAGATTCATGTTATCATCCTCTCGAATTATTTCCGTTTGTCAGAGATTCTTTTCTTACCCATCCGGAGTATGTCAGAAGTTGATTTCTGTTTCTTTTCACTGGAGGCCATCATTCAAGAAGGATTCTTTGTCCTCTCATGTCAGTTACCGTTATTCAATTATCCCGGTGCTTCCTTCAAGTGTTCTTTAATTAGCTCATGACCTCTTTGTTCTTTTGCATCATAATCCCCTCTAGCTTATTTGTTCTTCTAATTCTTCCCGGTGATCCACTCTCTTTCATCAGTCATTTTCGAATTCTTACGGTGGTTCGTTCAAGATTCTTTTCCTTTGTTATCATTTTAATTCATTCATTCTTTCCAATCCTACCGGTGGTCCATGAAGACTCTCTCAAGTTTTGTGCTATCCCTTCTCAATTCTTTTCAAGAAGAATAAGTAGTATGCCAAATCCGTTGCTTGTCATCAATTTAGTTTGGTGAAGGATAAGCATACAATAAATCTTATTCTTATTTCATCCAAGTGAGTAATCCTTTCCTTCGGAGTTTATTCTTGACGAATAAATTCTAGTTCCAAGTGTTTTCCATCTTTTCTTTTCCGGAGTTCAAATTTTCCTCAGCCATTTCGTCGGAACCTCCATCTAAATCATCGCAAGGCTCATCTTATTCTTTCTTCCTTCATTCTATCTCGTCATCCTTTTGTTTACCGGAGTTCTTCATGGTGGTTCTTCATGATTTAATTCATTCTTCAAGAGTTCATCAAGATTCTTGTTGGTTGAGTTCAAGTATCTTTTCTTCTCGCGTCTCGAAGCGCAAGTAATTCTTCATTTTCTTCTGAAGTGGAGTTTTGCATTTCTTCGTTCTTCTCAGATATTCAAATCCGTTCAAATTCTTCCTTCAAAGTTCTTTTCATTCAATTCTTTCAATTCTTCCGGAGGCATTGCATTGTTCATCTCGTCAAGTGCCATCTCTTTGGGTGAAGCTCATGTTCTATTCTTTCCATGTTCAGTCAGAGTGCTGACTAAATTCTTTCAGTCTTATTCGTTTCTTATCTCATTCCAACCGAACTGATTTCATAGTCTATCTGATTCCGTGAGCTTTCGATCCTCGTCATTCTCGTCGTTCCTCTCTTCTTCTCGAGTGCTCTCTATTATTTGCTTCTTCTCTTGAGTTCTTGCTTCACCTCATCCCCTTTTCCCTTCCGTCTCGGTCCTAAGATCTCGGGACGAGATCTCTTGTTAGTGGAGGAGTGTTGTAACGCCCCGGATTCATTGCGCCAGGTGTCTGCCAGTTATTCGTCGTCGTTGCCATGTCATTTGCTTGCGTGTTGCATATTGTCATGTCATCATGTGCATTTCATTTTGCATTCGTGTTCGTTTCATGCATCCGAGCATTTTCCCCGTTGTCCGTTTTGCAATCCGGCGCTCCTATGCCCTCCGCGTTCCCCTTTCGTCTCTCGTTGTGAGCGGGTGTTAAACTTTCTCGGAATGGACCGAGTCTTGCCAAGCGGCCTTGGTATAGCACCGGTAGACCGCCTGTCAAGTTTCGTGCCATTTGGAGGTCGTTTGGTACTCCAACGGTTAACCGGGTAACCGTAAAAGCCCCTCTCTCTTTGCAGCCCAACACCCCTTCCAAAGTGGCCAAAAACCCATCTAACTCCCTTCCATGCTATCGGTCGTTCGATCACAATCGTGTGGGCGAAAACCGCTCCTCATTTGGACTCTCCTAGCTCCCTCTACCTATAAAACTAGCCCCTCCCCCGAAATTCACGAATGATCCCCCCGAAACCCTAGATTTTTCCTCTCCGCGCACGCCGGACATGTCTGTCCCTGGCCGGACGCGTCCGCCGCCGCGCCCTGTCCAATCGGAGGCCGCCACGTGGCGCGCCGCCGCTTCCCCGCCGCAGCCCGCCGAGGCCCGGGTCGGGCCCTCCCGGCCCATCCGGCCGCGCCGCCGCCCCGCGCCCCGCGGCCCACGCCGCCCGGCGCCGCCGCGTCCCCGCCCGCCGGTGTGCCGCCGCGCGTCGCCTCCGGTCGCCTGCCCCGCCGCCAGCCTCGGCCGCGCCCCGCGACCTCGCCGCCCTACTTCCCGGCTCCCCGCCGGAGCCGCCTGCTCCTCCGGCCGCGCGCCACCCGGGGCACCGCGCGCCACCGGCCCCTCGCCGGAGGCCGCCGCCTGCTCGCCGCCCCGCCTCGCCAAGGTCGCCGCCCGGCGCTGCTCCTCGGGGTCCGCGCCCGGATCCGGCGAGATCCGGCCGGACCCGCCTCGGATCTGCCTCCCCGGCCATCTCCGGCGTCCCCCACGCCCAACTCCGGCGAGATCCGCCGCCGCCTCGAAGTCCGTGCAAACTGGAGGTTGACCCCGACATTTCCTCTAAGTCCCGGAGTATTTTGTCATTTTCATGCCATATTCGTCATGCCGTATCTCTGCATCCATAGCTCCGTTTTGTGCCTATAATATGTCAAATTGTTCGTCTCGATGAGTACATCATTTCATTCCATTGCATCATATTCATTTGAGCTCATCTTGATGCCTGAATCATCGTTGTAAGAGTGCTTCATGATGTTTCTGCTGTCTGTTATCAGAACGAGCTCATTTGTCATTTTTGCCATGATTTATGTGTGCATCCTATGAGGTTGATGTCTACATGTGTTTTGAACTATGCTATGTCTTCTTTACAGTGGTGTATGCCATGCATTTTTGTGATCAATGTGGTGACTAGCACAAGCATGCAAACAAGACATCGTGATGTTACTAATTTTAGTCCCTGTTCTGCTGTTATTTTGATGCCATGTAAACTTGTTGCTACAGAGAGATCCATGCATATTTAGAGATACTTCAGTAAGGGTGTTCTGAACAATAGGTTATTGTCTATCTATTCATGGCCTTGGTTGCAATTATGGAGTAGTCTAGCATGTCAGTTTCGTGCTCTACTTTTGCTTCAAAATGTTTCCTGGCAGATTGTTTACGTGTTATTCAATTTGGCCAAGCTTGCTATAGTTGATCCTTGCATGCTATGGACTTGTTCTTGACTTGGTTTGTTTCATAAACATGTCTTCTTGATGATGCTATGCTTATCTTGTCATGCAATGACTTGTGGTGAGTGTATCGAGCTTGTTAAGTAGGGTACATGCTGTTGCTGTTTTGCTAGGCTGAATCTGTTATTTCATGATGCTATATAAACATGTTGCTACTAATCATTCTATGCATAATCTGGAGATGTTCTATAAATATATTTTGATCTAAATGTCTTGATCTATCCATCCATGCCCCGGGTTGCATTTATAGGTTGCTGTAGCTTGTTCATATCTTGCTCTAAAGTTGCTTCATAATGTTGCTGTCAGCCTGTTTACATTAAGTTCAACTGTTTCCATGTGTTTTCTTATTGATCCATGCACCCTATGAACTTTCTATTGCCATGCTTAGCTTCACAAACATGTCTTCTTACTGTTGGGTGCCTTGCCATGCCATGTATTGCTCTGTAGTGAGTTGCACAAGCTCATCTACATGCCTTCATAATTCTGTTTCTGCCATGTATGAATTTGTATAATAACTTGCCATGTTTACATGGGTGCCATCATATTTTCTGATCCTTTTTGGCTTATGGTCACTAAGGGACTTTTGATCTATGCTTTGAGTAGAATCATCCCATGCCTTTGTTTTCCATGATAAGTTTCTGTAAAATATTGTTTGGTAGCTCTAAACATTGCATCGTGATGTTATTTTCTGCCAAGTCTGAATTGTTATAACTTGCAATCTTCCCATGTGTGTTTGAGCATGTTCTAGTGATTTCTGGAGTTAGCTCAGTGTTCATGTTTTGTAATGCTTTACGTGTACATCATGCCCATGCCTTTTGTTATTATGTTGTGGTGCTGTAGCATGTTGTTTTGATGCTTGCAATATGCCTAGTTGCTGTTTTGGACAGATTGTTGCTATAACTTGTTTCATGTGAGTGTGTTGAACCGTTGCTCCGTTTTGAGTGTGCTCTATATGAAACTTGCTTAGAATTGCATGTAGTTTCATATTATCATGTTGCATCCTTGTTTTGAGGTGTTTGCTTGATGTTTGTATGCATTTTGCATCAATGCCATGTTTAACTTGTGTTGCTCATATCTTCTAGGCCGTAGCTCCGAACTAAATGAACTTTATATGTAACTTGACTAGAATCTCGTGTAGATCATCTTTGTGCATCTTAACTTGACGTTTAACAACTTGAACATAAAGTTTGTTCAGATCTGGACCAACTTCGAAATTTGCATATGAGGACTTACCGGAATTGTTATATGTTGTTCCCGGCCTCATTTAAACTTGCCTTGACGTGTTGCTCTTGTTTGCATCATCTTTTGCCATGAGTAGCCTCATCTAGATTTGTCATGCATCATGCTTGTTGTGCATCATGTCATGTTCATGTGTGGTGTGTTTACCTATGTTGGCACAGCGGGAGGCTTTGCTGGTCTTGTTTTACCATTGTCGAAATGTCTTGTAAACCGGGATTCCGAGTCTGATCGGGTCTTCCTGGGAGAAGGTCTATTCCTTCGCTGATCGCGAGAGCTTGTCATGGGCTAAGTTGGGACACCCCTGCAGGGTATAATCTTTCGAAAGCCGTGCCTGCGGTTATAGGCAGATGGGAATTTGTTAATGTTCGGTTGTAGATAACTTGACACCAGATCCAAATTAAAACGCATCAACCGCGTGTGTAGCCGTGATGGTCTCTTCTCGGCGGAGTCCGGGAAGTGAACATGGTTTCTAGGTTATGTTTGACGTAAGTAGGAGTTCAGGATCACTTCTTGATCATTACTAGTTTCACGACCGTTCCGCTTGTTTCTTCTCGCTCTTATTTGCGTATGTTAGTCACCATATATGCTTAGTCGCTGCTGCAGCCTCACCACTTTACCCCTTCCTTTCCCTTTAAGCTTTGCTAGTCTTGATACCCATGGTAATGGGATTGCTGAGTCCTCGTGGCTCACAGATTACTACAACAACAGTTGCAGGTACAGGTTGTGCGATGATCATGACGCGAGAGCGATGCTTGCTTGCGTTGAGTTCTTCTTCTGCTTCTTCTTCGATCAGGGGATAGGTTCCAGGTCGGCTGCCTGGGCTAGCAGGGCGGATGTCGTTTGAGTTTCTGTTTGTGTTTCATCCGTAGTCGGATGATGCTCTTATGTATTGTGATGTTGTATTCGTGTGGCATTCTATGCCTTATGTATGTATCCCCATCTATTATGTAATGTTGATGTAACGATATCCACCTTGCAAAAGCGTTTCAATATGCGGGTCTATCCTTGGTGGGACCTTCGAGTTCCTTTTGGATAGGGTCGCATATTGGGCGTGACACCGTGCCACCTCCGCGTCATGCTCATCTTTGTTCGCAGGGATAACCGGGGCGGTTAACATGGCTGTAAGCTTATCCTTGAGATCTATCAGCACTTGAGCCGGCGGGCGCACAGGGCCTCCTGCCCTAGCCGCTCCTATCCCGGACGTAATTGCAGCAGCGGCTGTAGAGTTTTGGCCAGGTTGAGTCCCAGCCATGAAGACTCCTGCCCAATTCGACGACTCACAGGGGTTCGGAATACTGAAGCCATCGGAACAGCCCCCGAGCACGCCATCTTGTACTTGATAGAGCGAATCTGTTGAACCGGCGGACGAATCACCGTCAGAGTGGACGACCATCTCACCACCATCTTCAGGTCCTTCAGAAAGCTCTTCTCCGTGGACGCAGCCCACAAAGACACACTTCATGCTGGGTTGAGCCCGGGCGGGTTTCGCACGCTGAGCCGTCTCGACGAGGTCGGTGCAGTTATCCGGCTCAGGTCCCGGCTCACCAATCCGGCCGATGAAGACGTGAATCCCTCCGAAGGGGACTCGGTACCCATACTCAATTGAGCCGGCGTCAGGGCCCTAGCCTTCGTCGTCGATGTAGATCTTGCCGCGACGACTCTTGGTTATCCGGCCCACTGCGTATCCCTTGAGCCCTTCGAAGTTGCCCTTCAAGAACTCAAATCCACCATGCGCTGGCCCCACGGTGGGCGCCAACTGTCGTGGAATTGTCACGTCAAATGTCCTCGTGAAAGGACTTAGTTGTGGAGCCATCACAACTAGGAAGCTTGAAGGCGTTAATTGGGACAAGGGACACGAGAGGTTTTATACTAGTTCGGCCCCTTACGGTGAAGGTAAGGCCTACATCTAGTTGGGTTGGTATTGATGTTTCGATGACCAAGGAGCGAGATATGCTATGCCGGGCTCTTGATGAGTTGTTTCTTGCCCTAAGCCGCCAGCAGGTCGTCCCCTTATATACACGGGTTGATGCCCTGCAGCTCACAGAGTCCCGACCGGTTTATAAACAGTGTCCGGCTCGGTGACTAGTTAATTCTACCTTATGATACAAGTCATATTACTGCGGCGGTTTATTACTACGGGCCTTAAGTCGCCTGTGGGCCTTAAGCCCTCTATGAACCGCCATCTTCATGCTTTGGTCTTGGGCTTCTCTCTGGTAAGTCTTCTTTGCGTAACCCGGCCCCTCCTGGGCGGCTTACACAAATAGTTATATCCCCAACAATTCCTGCTCGTCCTCGAGTAGGTAAATGATAAAAATAATAATTTTTTATGTGGAGTGCTACCTAACATATTTATCAATGTAATTTTCTTTATTGTGGCAAGAATATTCATATCCATAAGATTCAAAACAAAAGTTTAATATTGACATAAAAACAATAATACTTCAAGCATACTAACAAGGCAATTATGTATTCTCAAAATAACATGGCCAAAGCAAGATATCCCTACAAAATCATATAGTTTGGCTATGCTCCATCTTCATCACACAAAATATTCAAATCATGCACAACCCCGGTTTCAACCAAGCGATTGTTTCATACTTTAGTATTCTCAAACATTTTCAACTTTCACGCAATACATGAGCGTGAGCCATGGACATAGCACTATAGGTGGAATAGAATGGTGGTTGTGGAGAAGACAAAAAGAGGGAGATAGTCTCACATAAACTAGGCGTATCAACGGACTATGGAGATTCCCATCAATAGATATCAATGTGAGTGTGTAGGGATTGCCATGCAACGGATGCACTAGAGCTATAAGTGTATGAAAGCTCAAAAAGAAACTAAGTGGGTGTGCATCCAACTTGCTTGCTCACGAAGACCTAGGGAAATTTGAGGAAGCCCGTCATTGGAATATACAAGCCAAGTTATATAATAAAAAAATCCCACTAGTATATGAAAGTGACAACATAGGAGACTCTCTATCATGAAGATTATGGTGTTACTTTGAAGCACAAGTGTGGTAAAAGGATAGTAGCATTGCCCCTCTCTCTTTTTCTCTCATTTTTTTTTGTTTTTTTGGGCCTTCTCTTTTTTTGGCCTCTTTTTTTTATCATTTTTTATATTTTTCATCCGGAGTCTCATCCCGACTTGTGGGGGAATCATAGTCTCCTTCATCCTTTCCTCACTGGGACAATGCTCTAATAATGATGATCATCACACTTTCGTTTACTTACAACTCAAGTATTACAACTCGATACTTAGAACAAAATATGACTCTATATGAATGCCTCCGGCGGTGTATCAGGATGTGCAATGAATCAAGAGTGACATGTATGAAAGAATTATGAAAGGTGGCTTTGCCACAAATACGATGTCAACTACATGATCATGCAAAGCAATATGACAATGATGATGCATGTCATAATAAACGGAAAGGTGGAAAGTTGGATGGCAATATATCTCGGAATGGCTATGGAAATGCCATAATAGGTAGGGATGGTGGCCGTTTTGAGGAAGGTAAATGGTGGGTTTCAGGTACCGGCAAAAGTTGCGCGGTACTAGAGAGGCTAGCAATGGTGGAAGGGTGAGAGTGCGTATAATCCATGGACTCAACATTAGTCATAAAGAACTCACATACTTATTGCAAAAATCTATTAGTCATCGAAACCAAGCACTACGTGCATGCTCCTAGGGGAAGGGTTGGTAGGAGTTAACCATCGCGTGAACCGGACCTCCACACAAAGGATGGCAATCAATAATTACCTCATGCTCCAACTTCGTTACATAACGGTTCACCATTCGTGCATGCTACGGGAATCACAAACCTCAACACAAGTATTTGTCAAATTCACAATTACTCCACCAGCATGACTCTAATATCATCATCTTCATATCTCAAAACAATCATAAGGAATCAAACTTCTCATAGTATTCAATGCACTTTATATGAACGGTTTTATTATATCCCTCTTGGATGACCATCATATTATGACTAAATTTATAACAAAGCAAATTACCATGTTGTTTAGAGACTCTCAATATAACCACCGTCGTGCATGAGAGTTCATCAATTTATTCAAAATAAAACCACCGTCGTGCTCTAAAAAGATATAAGTGAAGCACTAGAGCAAATGACAAACTACTCCAAAAGATATAAGTGAAGATCAATGAGTGGTCGAATAATTATGCAACTATGTGAAGACTCTCTAACATTTAAGAATTTAAGATCTTGGGATATTATTCAAACAGCAAGCAAAACAAAATAAAATGAAATGACGCTTCAAGGAAAACACATATCATGTGGTGAATAAAAATATAGCTCCAAGTAAAGTTACCGGTGAACAAAGACGAAAGATGGGATGCCATCCGGGGCATCCCCAAGCTTAGGCTCTTGGTTGTACTTGAATATTACCTTGGGGTGCCTTGGGCATCCCTAATCTTAGGCTCTTGCCACTCCTTTTCCATAGTCCATCGAAACTTCACCCAAAATATGAAAACTTCACAAAACAAAACTCAACAGAAAATCTCATAAGCTCCGTTAGTATAAGAAAATAAATCACCACTTTTGGTACTGTTGTGAATTCATTATTTATTTATATTGGTGTAATATCTACTGTATTCCAACTTCTCTATGGTCCATACCCTCCGATACTACTCATAGAGTCATCAAAATAAGCAAACAACACAATGAAAACAAAATCTGTCAAAAGCAAAACAGTATGTAGTAATACGTAACTCTCGAATACTTCTTGAACTCCAAAAATTCATCCAAATTAGGAAAACCTGAGAATTTTTTTTATCAATCCAAATTAAAAAGAATCCTATCAAAAAACACGTTTCTGTGAATTATCAAAACTAATTTACTGAGCGCAAAAGTTTCGGATTTTCAGCAGGATCAACACAACTATCACCATAAGCTATCCTAAAGGCTTTACTTGGCACTTTATTGAAACAAAAGCTATAAAACGTGATTACTACAGTAGCTTAATCATGTGAACACATAAAAACAGTAGAGGTAAATATTGGATTGTCTCCCAACAAACGTTTTTCTTTAATGCCTTTCTAGCTAGGCATGATGATTTCAATGATGCTCACAAAAAAGATAAGAGTTGAACACAAAGAGAGCATCATGAAGAATATGACTAACACATTTAAGCCTAACCCACTTCCTATGCATAGAGATTTTGTGAGCAATCAACTTACGGGAAGAAGAATCAACTAGCATAGGAAAGCAAAACAAGCATAACTTCAAGATTTTCAACACATAGAGAGGAAACTTTATATTATTGCAATTCCTACAAGCATATATTCCCCCCTCATAATAATTTTCAGTAGCATCATGAATGAATTCAACAATATAACTATCACATAAAGCACTCTTTTCATGATGCATAAGCATAGAATTTTTATTACTCTCCACATAAGCAAATTTCTTCTCATGAATAGTAGTGGGAGCAAGCTCAACAAAGTAACTATCATGTGAGGCATAATCCAATTGAAAATTAAAATCAAGATGACAAGTTTCATGGTTACCATTATTCTTTATAGCATACATGTCATCATAATAATCATCATAGATAGCAACTTTGTCCTCATAATCAATTGGAACCTCTTCCGAAATAGTGGATTCATCACTAAATAAAGTCATGACCTCTCCAAATCCACTTTCATAATTATCACAATAAGATTCAACACCCTCCAAAATAGTGGGATCAATACCTAAATTTGACACTCTTCAAAACCCACTTTCATCAATATAATCATCATAAATAGGAGGCATGCTTTAATCATAATAAATATTCTCATCAAAACTTGGGGACTAAAAATATCATCTTCATCAAACATAGCATCCCCAAGCTTGTAGCTTTGCATATTATTAGCATCATGGATATTCAATGAATTCACACTAACGACATTGCAATCATGCTCATCATTCAAATATTTAGTGCTAAACATTTTATAAACTTCTTCTTCTAACACTTCAGCACAATTTTCCTTTCCATCATTTTCATGAAAGACATTAAAAAGATGAACCATATGAGGCAACCTCAGTTCCATTTTTTGTAGTTTTATTTTATAGACTAAACTAGTGATAAAACAAGAAACTAAAAGATTCAGTTGCAAGATCTAAAGATATACCTTCAAGCACTAACCTCCCCGGCAACGGTGCCAGAAAAGAGCTTGATGTCTACTACGCAACCTTCTTCTTGTAGACGTTGTTGGGCCTCCAAGTGCAGAGGTTTGTAGGACAGTAGCAAATTTCCCTCAAGTGGATGACCTAAGGTTTATCAATCCGTGGGAGGCGTAGGATGAATATGGTCTCTCTGAGACAACCCTGCAACCAAATAACAAAGAGTCTCTTGTGTCCCCAACACACCCAATACAATGGTAAATTGTATAGGTGCACTAGTTCGACGAAGAGATGGTGATACAAGTGCAATATGGATGGTAGATATAGGTTTTTGTAATCTGAAATTATAAAAACAGTAAGGTAGCAAGTGGTAAAAGTGAGTGAAAACTGTATTACAATGCTTCGAAACAAGGCCTAGGGTTCATACTTTCACTAGTGCAAGTTCTTGTTGGGGAACGCGGTAATTTCAAAAAAATTCCTATGATCATGCAAGATCTATCTAGGTGATGCATAACAACGAGAGGGGAGAGTGTGTCCACGTACCATCGTAGACCGAAAGTGGAATCGTTTCAATAACGCGGTTGATGTAGTCGAACTTGTTTGCGATCCAACCGATCAAGTACCGAACATATGACACCTCCGCGTTCAGCACACGTTCAGCTCGGTGACGTCCCACGAAATCTAGATCCAGCTGAGGTCGAGGGGGAGTTTCGTCAGCACGACGGCGTGGTGACGGTGATGATGAAGTTATCGGCGTAGGGCTTCGCCTAAGCACTACGACAATATGACCGAGGTGGAAATCTGTGGAGGGGGGCACTGCACACAGCTAAAAGATCAACTTGATAAGCTTGTGTGTCTATGGGGTGCCCCCTGGCCACGTATATAAAGGAGGGGAGGGAAGAGGTGGCCGACCCAAGGGGGGTGCTCCAGGTGTGGGGAATCCTACTAGGACTCCCCACTCCAAGTAGGATTCCCCTCCTCTTTCTTATTCCTAGTAGGAGAAGGAGGGAAGGAGGAAGAGGGGAGAAGGAAGGAGGGGGACGCCGCCCCCTCCTAGTCCAATTCGTACCAGCCCATGGGAGGGCATGCGGCCACCCCTTGAGGCCCTTCTCTCCTTTCCCGTATGGCCCATTAAGGCCCATTATCCCCCCGGTGAATTCCCGTAACTCTCCGGTACTCCGAAAAATACCCGAATCACTCGCAACCTTTCCGATGTCCGAATATAGCCTTCCAATATATCGATCTTTACGTCTCAACCATTTCGAGACTCCTCATCACGTCCGTGATCTCATCCGGGACTCCGAACAAACTTCAGTCATTAAATCACATAAACTCATAATACATGTTATCGACCGTTAAGTGTGCGGACCCTACGGGTTCGAGAACTATGTAGACATGACCGAGACACATCTCCGGTAAATAACCAATAGCGGAACCTGGATGCTCATATTGGCTTCTACATATTCTACGAAGATCTTAACCGGCCAAACCGCATAACAACATACGTTGTTCCCTGTCATCGGTATGTTACTTGCCCGAGATTCGATCGTCGGTATGATCATACCTAGTTCAATCTCGTTACTAGAAAGTCTCTTTACTCATTCCGTAATACTTCATCCCGCAACTAACTCATTAGTCACAATGCTTGCAAGGCTTATAGTGATGAGTATTACCGAGAGGGCCCAGAGATACCTCTCCGAAACACGGAGTGACAAATCCTAATCTCGATCTATGCCAACCCAAAAAGCACCTTCGGAGACACCTGTAGAGCACCTTTATAATCACCCATTTAAGTTGTGACGTTTGGTAGCACACAAAGTGTTCCTACGGTATTTGGGAGTTGCATAATCTCATAGTCTGAGGAACATGTATAAGTCATGAAGAGAGCATTAGCAATGAAACTGTCACGATCATAATGCTAAGCTAATGGATGGGTCATGTCCATCACATCATTCTCCTAATGATGTGATACCGTTCATCAAATGACAACACATGTCTATGGTTAGGAAACATAACCATCTTTGATTAACGAGCTAGTCAAGTAGAGGCATACTAGGGACAATACGTTTTGTCTATGTATTCACACATGTACTAAGTTTCCGGTTAATACAATTCTAGCATGAATAATAAATATTTATCATGAAAGAAGGAAATAAATAATAACTTTATTATTGCCTCTAGGGCATATTTCCTTCAGTCTCCCACTTGCACTAGACTCAATAATCTAGTTCACATCGCCATGTGATTTAACACCAATAGTTCACATCTGTATGTGATTAACACCCATAGTTCACATCGCCATGTGACCAACACCCAAATGGTTTACTAGAGTCAATAATCTAGTTCATATCGATGTGATAAACACCCAAAGAGTACTAAGGTGTGATCATGTTTTGCTCGTGAGAGAATTTTAGTCAACAGGTCTATCACATTCAGAGCCGTGTGTATTTTGCAAATATTCTATGTTTACAATGCTCTACATGGAGCTACTCTAGCTAATAGCTCCCACTTTCAATATATATATAGATTGAGACTTAGATCGTCTGGATCGGTGTAAAAGCTTGCATCGACGTAACTCTTTACGACTAACTCTTTATCACTTCCATAACCGAGAAATATTTCCTTAGTACTCACTAAGGATAATTTTGACCGCTATCCAGTGATCTACTCCTAGATCACTATTGTACCCCTTTGCCAAACTCATGGCAAGGTACACAATAAGTCTGGTACACAACATAGCATACTTTATAGAACCTATGGCTGAGGCATAGGGAATGACTTTCATTCTCTTTCTATTTTCTGTTGCGGTCGGGTTTTGAGTCTTACTCAACTTTACACCATGTTATACAGACAAGAACTCCTTCTTTGACTGATCCATTTTGAACTCTTTCAAAAACTTGTCAAGGTATGTATTCATTGAAAAAACTTGTCAAGCGTCTTGATCTATCTCTATAGATCTTGATGCCCAATATATAAGCAGCTTCACTGAGATCTTTCTTTGAAAATCTCCTTTCAAACTCTCCTTTATGCTTTCCAGAAAATTCTACATTATTTTCGATCAACAATATGTCAATCACATATACTTATCAAAAAGGCCATAGTGCTCCCACTCACTTTCTTGTAAATACATGCTTCACTGCAAGTCTGTATAAAACTATATGCTTTGATCAACTCATCAAAGCATATATTCCAACTCCGAGGTGCTTGCACCAGTCCATAGATGGATCGTTGGAGCTTGCACACCTTGTTAGTACCTTTAGGATCGACAAAACCTTCTGGTTGCATCATATACAACTCTTCTTTAAAAAATATCCATTTACGGAATGCAGTTTTGACATCCATTTGCCAGATTTCATAAAATATGGCAACTGCTAACTTGATTCAGACGGTTTTAAGCATCACTATAGTTGAGAAAATCTCATTGTAGTCAACATCTTGAACTTTGTCGAAAACCTTTTTCCGACAAGTTGAGCTTTGTAGATAGTAACACTACTATCAATGCCTGTCTTCCTCTTGAAGATCCATTTATTTTCTATGGCTTGCCTATCATCGGGCAAGTCCACCAAAGTCCACACTTTGTTCTCATACATGGATCCTATCTCAGATTTCATGGCGTCCACCCATTTCGTGGAATCTGGGCTCATCATCGCTTCCTCATAGTTCGTAGGTTCATCATGGTCTAGTAACATGACTTCCAGAACAGGATTACCGTACCACTCTGGTGCGGACCGTAATCTGGAAGTCCTACAAGGTTCTGTAGTAACTTGATCTGAAGTTTCATGATCATCATCATTAGATTCCTCATTAATTGGTGTAGGAATCACTGGAACTGATTTCTGTGATGAACTACTTTCCAATTCAGGAGAAGGCACAATTACCTCATCAAGTTCTACTTTCCTCCCACTCACTTCTTTCGAGAGAACCTCCTTTTCTAGAAAGGATCCATTCTTAGCAACGATCTCGCCTTCGGGTCTATGATAGAAGGTGTACCCAACAGTTTCCTTTGGGTATCCTATGAAGACACATTTCTCCGATTTGGGTTCGAGCTTATCAGGTTGAAGCTTTTTCACATAAGCATCGCAACCCCAAACTTTAAGAAACGACAACTTTGGTTTCTTGCCAAACCACAGTTCATAAGGCGTCGTCTCAACGGATTTTGATGTTGCCCTATTTAACGTGAATGCAGCTGTCTCTAATGCATAACCCCAAAACAGTAGTGGTAAATCGTAATAGACATCATTGATCACATCATATCTAATAAAGTGCGGTTACGATGTTCGGACACACCATTACGCTTTGGTGTTACGGGTGGCGTGAGTTGCGACTATTCCGCATTGTTTAAAATGAAGACCAAACTCGTAACTCAAATATTCGCCTCCGCGATCAGATCATAGAAACTTTATTTTCTTGTTACAATGATTTTCCACTTCACTCTGAAATTCTTTGAACTTTTCAAATGTTTGAGACTTATATTTCATCAAGTAGATATACCCATATCTTCTCAAATCATCTGTGAAGGTCAGAAAATAACGATACCGCCGCAAGCCTCAACACTCATCGGACCACATACATCAGTATGTATTATTTCCAATAAGTCAGTTGCTCGCTCCATTGTTCCAGAGAACAGAGTCTTAGTCATCTTTCCCATGAGGCATGGTTTGCAAGCATCAAGTGATTCATAATCAAGTGATTCCAAAAGTCCATCAGCATGGAGTTTATTCATGTGCTTTACACCAATATGGCCTAAACGACAGTGCCACAAATAAGTTGCACTATCATTATTAACTTTGCATCTTTTGGCATCAATATTATGAATATGTATATTACCACGATCGAGATTCAATAAACCATCAACATTGGGTGTATGACCATAGAAGGTTTTATTCATGTAAACAAAATAACAATTATTCTCTATCTTAAATGAATAACCATATTGCAATAAACATAATCTAATCATATTCATGCTCAACGCAAACACCAAATAACTTTCATTTAGGTTCAACACTAATCCCGAAAGTATAGGGAGTGTGCGATGATGAATATATCAATCTTGGAACCACTTCCAACATACATCGTCACTTCATTCTTAACTAGTCTCTATTTATTCTGTAACTCCTGTTTCGAGTTACTAATCTTAGCAACCGAACAAGTATCAAATGCCCAGGGGCTACTATAAACACTAGTAAGGTACACATCAATAACCTGTATATCAAATATACCCTTGTTCACTTTGCCATCCTTCTTATCCACCAAATATTTGGGGTAACTCCGCTTCTAGTGACCATTTCCTTTGAAGTAGAAGCACTTAGTTTCAGGCTTAGGTCCAACTTTGGGCTTCTTCACGGGATTGACAACTTGCTTGCAAATCTTCTTGAAGTTTCCTTTCTTTCCCTTTGCCCTTTTCTTGAAACTAGTGATCTTGTTTAATCATCAACACTTGATGCTTTTTCTTGATTTCTACCTTCGTTGATTCAGCATCACGAAGAGCTCGGGAATCGTTTTCATCATCCCTTGCATACTATAGTTCATCACGAAGTTCCAGTAACTTGGTGATGGTGGCTAGAGAACTCTTCAATCACTGCCTTATCTGGAAGATTAACTCCTACTTGATTCAAGCGATTGTAGTACCAGAAAATTTGAGCACATTCTCACTGCTTGAGCTATTCTCCTCCATCTTTTAGCTATAGAACTTGTTGGAGACTTCATATCTCTCAACTCGGGCATTTGCTTGAAATATTAACTTCAACTCCTGGAACATCTTATATATTCCATGATGTTCAAAACGTCTTTGAAGTCCCGATTCTAAGTTGTAAAGCATGGTGCACTAAACTATCAAGTAGTCATCATATTAGGCTAGCCAAACGTTCATAACGTCTGCATCTGCTCCTGGAATAGGTCAGTCACCTAGCGGTGCATCAAGGACATAATTCTTCTATACAGCAATGAGGATAAACTTCAGATTACGGACTCAATCCGCATCATTGCTACTATCATCTTTCAACTTAGTTTTCTCTAAGAACATATAAAAAACATAGGGAAGCTACAACGTGAGCTATTGATCTACAACATAATTTGCAAAATACTATCAGGACTAAATTCATGATAAATTAAGGTTCAATTAATCATATTACTTAAGAACTCCCACTTAGATAGACATCCCTCTAGTCATCTAAATGGTCACGTGATCCAAATCAACTAAACCATGTTCGATCATCACGTGAGATGGAGTAGTTTTCAATGGTGAACATCACTATGTTGATCATATCTAGTATATGATTCACGCTCGACCTTTCGATCTCCAGTGTTCTGAGGCCATATGTGCATATGCTAGGCTTGTCAAGTTTAACCCGAGTATTCTGCATGTGCAAAACTGGCTTGCACCCGTTGAGGGAGTCCCGGACTAGGGGGTGTCCGGATAGCCGAACTATCATCATCGGCCGGACTCCAAGACTATGAAGATACAAGATTGAAGACTTCGTCACGTGTCCGGATGGGACTTTCCTTGGCGTGGAAGGTAAGCTTGGCGATACGGATATGTAGATCTCCTACCCTTGTAACCGACTCTGTGTAACCCTAGCCCTCTCCGGTGTCTATATAAACCGGATGGCTTTAGTCCATAGGACGAACAACAATCATACCATAGGCTAGCTTCTAGGGTTTAGCCTCCTTGATCTTGTGGTAGATCCACTCTTGTAACACACATCATCAATATTAATCAAGCAGGATGTAGGGTTTTACCTCCATCAAGAGGGCCCAAACCTGGGTAAAACATCGTGTCCCTTGTCTCCTGTTACCATCCACCTAGATGCACAGTTCGGGACCCCCTACCCGAGATCCGCCGGTTTTGACACCGACATTGGTGCTTTCATTAAGAGTTCCTCTGTGCCGTCGCCATCAGGAAGGATGCCTTTTCCCGTCTTTAAAGACGGCGCCGTCGTCAAGGGAGCTTTGGCCGCCGGCCAGACTATCCGGCTAGGCGGTTTTCTTATGACCGCCTGTTCGGCCACCGCTCCGACAATGACCTCTCAGGTCATTAAAAGCGATCTTCACGTCAGCTCGGAATTCGCCGAGCAGCTAGATCCGATTGAGCTCTCCTCCGTAAACGGGCTCTTGCATCGCATCGCCGTCCTGGGAGTCGCTACCGACTACGATCAGATTGGGCTTAAAACCGATCAGAGAGAAATTAACTCTCCCCAGGTTACCCACCACGTGGTTGTGGTAGAGGAACAATGTGGCGACTCTTCTTCTATGTTAAAAACCAACTATGTCCGGATTCTCGATCCCTCCATGCCGGATTCCCGCGGAGGGACGAACGCCAATCAAATACTTAACCTAAAGTCAGGCACCGGACCAGATTTGTTGGAAAGCATCCAACAAACCAAGCTTCCAAATCCGGAAGCCTCTTGGCCTTTGAGCCTCAGATCGGGCGGGGTTCCAAACTTAATTCCACCCGCCCACCCAAACATAAGCGATCTATCTCAAATACGGCAAGAGCCCGATGAAACAGTACATCATTACTGGGCCAGATTCCTCCTGGTTATGAACAGGATAATGGGCTGCCGTGAAGAAAGCGCGATTTCAATTTTCTACAACAATTGCACGGACAAGGGAATCATAAACGCCATCAGTCGTCGCGAAGTTACACGCTTCGCCGACCTAGCGACCATTGTACAAAAATACTGCGCGATGGAGAGTGCTTGGAAAACCGAAACTAGGTTTTGGGACAATCCGACCCTGAATACAGCCCCAGTCCGAAATAAGAGGGTGCGTCATACTCAAGGGCCCGGGTTAAAAACCAAGAAGCAAAAACCCCCTAAAGGGTACGGAACCGTACTTGAAGGATGGCTCAACGGACCCTGCAAAATCCATAGTACATAGGGCGCCACTCCAACACATAGCCTCCGAGCATGTTGGATACTACGGCAGGTGGCCAAAAGTGGCGAAGGCTTTTTAGCCCCGGGCAACCAGCCCAGCAGTACCAGTACGGTATTAACAGTCTTCGAGACTTCCGCATCAAATAACATGCGGAAACGAACAATCCGCAGCCTCGCCGAAGTCTACCAAGTAGCAATAGCAAATCCATGGAGCGACACGGCTATCACCTTCAATTCCAGCGACGAACCTAAATTCCGAACAGCTAGAGCACCAGCCGCATTGGTCCTCAGTCCGATAGTGGACGACTTTTGTCTTACCAAGGTACTCATGGATGGCGGCAGCGGATTAAACCTCATCTACGAAGAAACCCTTCAAAAAATGGAAATTGACTGGAGCCGCATTGAGCGAAGCAACACAACCTTCAGGGGAATAATCCCTAGTCAAGAAGTACGCTGCACAGGAAAAATCACTCTAGATGTAGTGTTCGGCTCGCCGGACAATTACAGGTCCGAAGAGGTCACATTCCAAGTGGCCCCATTCGGCAGCGGATATCACGCCTTGTTAGGGCGAGAGGCATTCACAATCTTCCAAGCTATACCCCATTACGGGTACATGAAGCTCAAAATGCCCGGACCCAATGGGATAATCACTCTCGCCAGTGATCCAGATACAATACTCCGCGCTGAAAATAAGACAGCTGCACTGGCCCTAGAGGCATTATCCGAAGCCCTAGCGGCAGAGGAACTAACTGCGCTGCGCTCCATGGTGGATAGGGACGATGTGATACTCGATAAGAGGTCCAAGTCCACCTCTTTTAAACCAGCAGACGAAATAGTCAAATTCCAGGTCCATCCAACGGACCCCACAAAGACGGCCTCCATTGGGGCACAATTAAATCCTGATGTAGAAGCCGCACTACGAGAATTCCTTGGGAAAATTGGGACATTTTTGCCTGGCACCCTTCAAACATGCCAGGAATCCCACGCAGGCTGGCAGAGCACAGCCTAAATATCCTAAAAGGATTCAAGCCAGTCAAACAAGCTCTTCGGCGATTTTCCGAACCCAAAAGACAGGCAATGGGAGAGGAGCTAGCCAAACTCTTAGAAGCCGGATTCATCAGAGATATAAAACATCCGGACTGGCTAGCCAACCTAGTAATGGTACCAAAAAAGGACAAATCCTGGCGCCTTTGCGTCGATTTCAAAGACCTTAACAAGGCCTGTCCAAAGGACCCTTTCCCTCTCCCTCGCATCGACCAAATCATCGATGCTACCGCAGGGCACGATTCATTGTGCTTCCTCGACGCATACTCCGGATACCATCAAATCAAGATGGCGGAAAAAGACCAGGCCGCAACGGCATTCATTACTCCATATGGGCCATTCTGCTTCAACACAATGCCCTTCGGACTCAAAAACGCCGGCGCAACATATCAGCGCATGATTCAGACATGTCTGGCTACCCAGATAGGCAAAACAGTAGAGGCATACGTAGACGATGTGGTCGTCAAGACCAAACACGTTGAAACTCTAGTAGACGACTTGAGGGTGACATTCGACAACCTCCGAGCATATGACATTAAGCTCAACCCGGAAAAATGCGTTTTCGGCGTACCAGCCGGAAAGCTCTTGGGCTTCATTGTATCCGGTAGAGGAATTGAAGCAAACCCAGCCAAGATCCGAGCTCTGTCACAATTGGATATCCCAAAAGACCTCAAGCAAATACAAAAACTAACTGGATGCGTGGCGGCTCTAAGCCGCTTCATCTCCCGTTTGGGAGAAAAGGCACTGCCCCTCTATCGCCTCCTCCGGTGCACCGAACATTTCGAATGGACGGATGCTGCCACGGCTGGACTCGAAGAAATAAAGGCCGTATTGGCAACAAATCCGGTCCTGGCCGCGCCCAACCTGGGCGAACCAATGCTGTTATATATCGCAGCAACACATCAAGTTGTCAGCGCGGTACTCGTCGTCGAACGAGAAACGGAAGGGCACAGATTCCCTCTTCAAAAACCAGTGTACTACGTATCCACTGTCTTAACTCCATGCAAGTCCCGGTACCCACATTATCAAAAGATAGCGTATGCGGTGTTCATGGCATCCCGGAAGCTGCGACACTACTTTCAAGAGTGTTCCATAACGGTGGCCTCCGAAGTACCTCTCAACGATATTATAAACAATCGCGACGCAACGGGCAGGATTGCAAAATGGGCCATTGAGCTCTTACCATTTGACATAACCTACAAACCACGGCGAGCTATAAAGTCGCAAGTTCTGGCTGACTTCGTCGCCGAATGGACCGAAGCCGAACTCCCTAAAGAGTACGGCGCGTACTCCAATTGGATCATGCATTTCGACGGATCCAAAATGTTGGCTGGCTTGGGGGCTGGCGTCGTCTTGACGTCCCCAACCGGAGACACAGTCCAATACGTACTTCAAATAATGTACATGGACTCCAACAACGCAGCCGAATACGAGGCCCTTCTACATGGCCTCCGGATGGCAATCTCCATGGGCATTCAACGCCTAGAGGTGCGCGGGGATTCAAACCTCGCAATATCCCAAGTAAATGGAGACTTTGACGCCAAAGATCCGAAAATGGCAGCCTACCGCAACGCCGTCCTAAAAATGTCAGCTCGGTTCGAAGGACTCGAATTCCACCATGTAGCCCGGGATAACAACCAGGCAGCAGACGTGTTGGCACGCATCGGCGCAAAACGCGACGCCGTCCCTCCAAACATCTTCCTGGAACGGCTCTTTAAGCCATCCGTATTATGGGAAGAGGAGTCCGGAAATAACAATCCGGAACCAGCTGCATCACCTAACTCAGACCATTCTGACACAATCGGCGGCTCAGCCAATGAAATAACACCTTCAGCCCACGAAATAATGGCAGTAATTGCCCCGTGGACGGAACCATTCCTAGCCTACTTAATCAGGCAGGAACTTCCCGAAGACCAAAATGAGGCCCGCTGCATAGTTCGGCGATCTAAAGCCTACAAGGTCCATGAGGGAGAACTTTATAAGAAAAGCACAACCGGAGTCCTTCAAAGGTGTATCTCCGAAGAGGAAGGGCGAAATCTCCTGGCTGAAATTCACGCCGGACTCGGCGGGCACCACGCTGCAGCCCGGGCCCTTGTAGGCAAGGCCTTCCGTACAGGATTTTATTGGCCAACAGCCCGGGCAGATGCTCAGGACTTAGTCCAACGATGCGTCGGTTGCCAGCTCTTTGCTAATCAGAGCCACATGCCACCCACCGCCCTCAAAACTATACCCATCACCTGGCCGTTCGCGGTCTGGGGGCTTGACATGGTTGGACCCCTTAAAGGGGGAACCCACAAGCACAAATACTTATTGGTCATGGTGGACAAATTCACCAAATGGATAGAGGCCAAGCCGGTTAAAACGGCAGAATCCGGACCGGTGATAGACTTCATATCCGGGGTAGTACACCGTTTTGGCGTCCCCCACAGCATCATCACTGATAACGGCACGAATTTCACGGCCGACGAGGTTAAACTCTGGTGCAAAAACATGGGCATCAAGCTCGACTACGCTTCAGTCTATCACCCCCAAACTAACGGTCAAGTCGAGCGAGCAAATGGTCTAATCATGAGCGGCATTAAACCCAGACTAGTGCGGTCCCTCAAGGAATCTAACACGCACTGGGTAGAGGAGCTCGACTCCGTACTCTGGGGGCTGCGGACCACGCCAAACCGCACTACCGGATTCACACCATTTTTTATGGTGTACGGCGCAGAGGCAGTTCTGCCCTGCGATATAATTCATGACTCACCTCGCGTGCGCATGTACGAAGAAAGAGAAGCCGAGTTGGATCGGCAGGACAGTTTGGACGCCTTAGAGGAGGAGCGGGACGTGGCAAAAGCTCGTTCCGCATTCTATCAGCAGCAGGCTCGAAGATATCAAAGCAGAGAAGTACGGGCCAAAACCTACAATGTTGGCGAACTTGTTCTACGCCTGCCGGACAAGAAAAAGGACAAACTTAAGCCCAAGTGGGAAGGTCCCTTCATCATCGACCAAGTCCTGACCGGCGGAGCATACCGTCTACGTAACGCATCTGACAACCGACTCGAGCCGAACCCATGGAACGCAGCCCGTCTCCGAAGATTCTACGCCTAACGCCGGACCCAGAGTTCGTCTCACTCCTCCGTCCACCTTTTTACATTTTCACTGTCTCTTGTCCCCCTCCTTCTTCCCACTTTTTTTCAATACCTGATAGGCTGCTTTGCGCATTGTTCGCACACACTTGATGTGCTCCTAGCACTCATTATACCTGGGGGCTTCTTTAACAGAAGCTTATTTATATGGGCTTCATGCCCACCACATGTGTCACACTTCCGCATGTACCTTTTGATCACCATTATATGCATCGATATGACTTAAGTTTTGGCCAAGCCGGGTTGCCTGGCTCCTGTGCTTACCCCTACGTTCCCGATTGTTCGGCTAGGAGGTAAAGGGAGCACCTCTGCGATTGTTACTGCCGGGTTAGCCGGATGTGTACCTCGGACTGGGTGAAGCCGAAGGCTAGTGTTCTTAAGGGAATATTCGGTCGGTGACCTGAAAGATGATTTATTACTTACTTATTTATCTGCCCCCAGATGCTTTTTCTGCTATTTTCGCAGTCCGGACATGCACTTTAGGGCATGCCTCCCAGGGAAAGGAACCCTTAACGGAACTATTCTCCCTGGAAGATGTTTCTTACTAACCATGTAATATAACATAGCTAGTTGGGCACTTGTCTGATAAAGCAATTATGACCCCTACGCCTTGTCTCCATGCATGCCCCGGTTCTTTTATAACCGTCAGGGTATTCGGACACACTCCGGACTGTTGGGTCCCGAGGTTGAAGCGAAAAGGTCCGCAAAGGCAAACGATCTACAATCCGGCTAGAAGGCATTTTACATGTCATTTTAAAATTACATCGTCAAACTGACTGATTGTGCTCCTCTTCAATCCCATCTAACAGGCTGTCTAATTTACAGTTCTGTTGGGAATATTTCGCGGCCAACTCTACTTGGCCGTACATCAAGCTCACAGGGATCTCCTTCCCATCAGGCCCCGCAGGTCCGACCTCGGCCATGTGGTTTGGGTCAGCCTTCGGGTACCGCGTCTTCACCATGGCCCAGGCCTCCCTGGCACCTTGACGGCAGGCCGATATCTTCCACAGACGGAGACGTCGCCGTACTCCCTGAAGCTTCTCAGCAAGCCCTCCAAGACCCTCAGGTAGGGAGACGGAAGGCCATAAGGCCTGAACGACGCCACTCATCGCCTGCCGAACACGTTCAAGCAGTTGCACCAGCTCGGGAAGTTGGTCACCCATTGAACCGGGCATTTCCTCCATAGGGCGACCTGTGAGCACACCTACAGACATATTTCTGTCAACCGACTTCCTCGCCGAACTCTTCTTTTCAAAAGAGTTTGCTCAAGCACTTACTATAGATGCCGCGACGAAGCCGCTGATTCTCCTTCAAGGAGCTAGACAGCTGGGCCCGAACACCTTTTAGCTCTTCTCCAAGCTGGGTGTGGGCATCTTGGAGTTTGTTCCTCTCCTGCTGCACCTTCATAAGCACCCTCTCGCCGGCCTTCAACTGGCGCAGTAGCTGTTGCTTGTCCGGATCTAGTCCGGCGCCCTCTGCAATATTATTGTCAGATTTACGCACACGCCGCACTTTGTTAACTACTTATCTTTTCGAAGTACGTATTACCAGCGGGGGTCTCTGTGGCTCCCCCTGTGGCGGCCAGTGCGGCCTCAAGTTGGGCCTTGCACTCTTGAAGTTCCTGGGACAGGTGGGTATTCTTCTCCGTAAGATCCTGCATAATAAATGATCCTTAAATCAGTTATTTTAACTATTTTAAGTCTCGGGGGCTACTGGCATATATAACTATTAAAATTACTTACCCGTATGTCCTTCACATACTGCTCCGTGGCTCTGGTTAAACCATCTTGAGCGGCACGGAGGTGCGCGTCTCCAGCATCAAAGGCATTCAACGCCTCCGGGGAGAAGCACGCGTCACGAAGAACTATCCGGCGACGCCTGTGATTCATGGCGCTCTCCACCTCAGAACGGGTGGTGGACAGCCTGTCGGCATCCTCCATTGGAGGAGCATCCGGCTCATGCCCTGTGTTCGCCTCCCCTTCCGGACCACGCGTTGGAGCGTGGCTGGCGGAGGCTTGATTGGCAACCTCTCCGGACACTGTCCGGCGAGCGCTCTTTCTCCTGGAAAAGTTATGAGCATTAATATACCTCCTAGGGACCCTTCCCTTAAAAACAGCGGTGTGCCGTACCGTTGCGGCGATGTTTCGATTCGCGTCGCACTCCTTTTCCGCCTGCTGGGCCGAACTGACCCTTGCTAGTCAGCCGCCGCGGGTTCGGCTTCTCGCCTTGAAGGCACCTCCTGCAAGACACCGTTGGTATACGGTGATCTGAAATTTTCAGGGACGAAGTAATGGTGTCAGAACTCCGGTCATAATTACCTGAGAAGCCGGACATAATCCGGGGTAGTCAGCCGTAATGGCGACTAAAGCATTGTCCATGCTGAGTTGGTGGAACACCCCGTCAATTAGCTCCACCTTTATGTCTGGATCCTCTTCGGAGGCCGGATCAAGGGATCTTCCCGGATCCTCGGGTTGTGGAGCCGGGCTGTGTATGCCCTCCACATCCCGACGCAGTTCCTGCGTCAAAATCATAAAGTAAGGCATTTAACTTCGAAAGGACGGGTCGGATGAATAAACGTTCGCTTACCCAGCTCCGAGGGTTATTCATGGAGAACCCATTCAATGGGCTCATCTGGAGAAAGTACTCCCTCTCCCCCTTGTACAAGCCGGACAGGATCTTCACCAGATCCGCGGCCGATCCCGGCCCCTTGCGGCCATGACGGGTGGCGTCGTTCTCCTCGTTGAAATCCCACATGGGGTGGCCCCTATATTGGAGCGGCTGCACCCCTCGCATAATGCACGTGGCCATGATTCCAATCATGGTCAATCCGGAGTGGGCCAGTAACCTAATCCGGCCCATCAGATAATGGACGCTCCCATCATCCTCCCGTTGAGGGCTCTGCGGGCGCCAACTCAGGCGTTTCTTCAAGGGAGCATTGCTGAACTCTGGGAGGCCGATCCGAACTGGATCCGGCAGAGGGGCGTCCTCCATATAGAACCATTCCGAAGGCCAATCTTCGGACGCCTTCTTCGGGGTGCCGGATGGATATCCGGTCCCGGTGATGCGCCATATTTCGGCTCCGCCCACTTCATATATCGACCCCTCGTGAGAACGGGGTACGAGGAAAAACAATCTCTTCCACAGTGCAAAATGGGGCTCGATACCCAAGAACAGCTCGCAAAGAGCTACAAAGCCCGCGATGTGCAAAATGGAGGCAGGTGTAAGGTGGTGAAGCTGGAGTCCGTAGAACTCCAGGAGCCTCCGGAGAAACGGATGTATGGGAAATCCGAGTCCCCTTATTAAATAAGGGACAAAGCATACCCGCTCTCCTTTGGAGGGGTTGGGAACGCTCTCCGCCTGCTTTCCACCCCAGAAGGTGGCCAGTCCAGCTCGAACCGGAACCATGAAGGCTGGGGGAAGATATCCCTCGGTTTGGAGCGCCACTAGCTCGCTGTGTGGAACTGAGCATCTCCCCCAATCTCCTGGCTTAGGGCTGGGAGCGCGAGAGGAGGAGCCGTGTCGACTATCCATGATAGAATGGATTTTTGTCAGAGGCGCTTCGATGAGTACTTGCGGAAGGAGGATGGTGTGAGTTGGATCTAGATCCTCGCCTCTCTTATAGGCGGCTCGTTCGCACGGCTAGGGGGAAAAATGTAAAAATACCCTAGCCTTTCGCATTCATACGACACGTGGAAGAAGGCCATTATTGGGCGTAGAAGCCAAGGAGCACAACATTTATAAGGAAGCCAGACATTATTCGACAGGAACATGAAGTTTGAAGGAGAACCCGCCTTGCAACGCCGAAGACAACATGCGCGCCGGACTCGTCGTCATTGAAGCCTGGTTCGGGGGCTACCGAGGGAGTCCCGGACTAGGGGGTGTCCGGATAGCCGAACTATCATCATCGGCCGGACTCCAAGACTATGAAGATACAAGATTGAAGACTTCGTCACGTGTCCGGATGGGACTTTCCTTGGCGTGGAAGGCAAGCTTGGCGATACGGATATGTAGATCTCCTACCCTTGTAACCGACTCTGTGTAACCCTAGCCCTCTCCGGTGTCTATATAAACTGGATGGCTTTAGTCCAGAGGACGAACAACAATCATACCATAGGCTAGCTTCTAGGGTTTAGCCTCCTTGATCTCGTGGTAGATCCACTCTTGTAACACACATCATCAATATTAATCAAGCAGGACGTAGGGTTTTACCTCCATCAAGAGGGCCCGAACCTGGGTAAAACATCGTGTCCCTTGTCTCCTATTACCATCCGCCTAGACGCACAGTTCGGGACCCCCTACCCGAGATCCGCCGGTTTTGACACCGACACCCGTTGTATGTGAATGTAGAGCTTATCACACCCGATCATCACGCGGTGTCTCGGCACGAAGAACTGTCGCAACGGTGCATACTCAGGGAGAACACTTATACCTTGAAATTTTAGTAAGGGATCATCTTATAATGCTACCACCGAACTAAGCAAAATAAGAATAAAACCGATAAACATCACATGCAATCAAAATATGTGACATGATATGGCCAACATCATCTTGTGCCTTTGATCTCCATCTCCAAAGTACCATCATGATCTCCATCATCATCGCCATGACACCATGATCTCCATCATCTTGATCTTTATCAATGTGTCATCACATGGTCGTCTCGCCAACTATTGCTTTTGCAACTATTGCTTTTGCAACTATTGCTATCGCATAGTGATAAAGTAAAGCAATTATATGGCGCTTGCATATTATGCAATAAAGAGACAACCATAAGGCTCCTGCCAGTTGCCGATAACTTTAACAAAACATGATCATCTCATACAACAATTTATATATCATCATGTATTGACCATATCACATCACAACATGCCCTGCAAAAACAAGTTAGACGTCCTCTACTTTGTTGTTGCAAGTTTTACGTGGATGCTACGGGCTTAGCAAGAACCGTTCTTACCTACACATCAAAACCACAATGATTTTTCGTCAAGTGTGCTGTTTTAACCTTCAGCAAGGATCGGGCGTAGCCACACTTGATTCAATTAAAGTTGGAGAAATAGACACTCACTAGCCACCTGTGGTGAAGCACGTCAGTAGAACCAGTCTCGCATAAGCGTACGCGTAATGTCGGTCTGAGCTGCTTCATCCAACAATACCGCCGAATCAAAGTATGACATGCTGGTAAGCAGTATGACTATTACCTCCCACAACTCTTTGTGTTCTACTCGTGCATATAACATCATCGCATAGACCTGGCTCGGATGCCACTGTTGGGGAACGCGGTAATTTCAAAAAAATTCCTACGTCACACAAGATCTATCTAGGTGATGCATAGTAATGAGAGGGGAGAGTGTGTCCACATACCCTCGTAGACCGAAAGCGGAAGCGTTTCAATAACGCGGTTGGTGTAGTCAAACTTCTTCATGATCCAACCGATCAAGTACCGAACGTACGGCACCTCTGCGTTCAGCACACATTCAGCTCGGTGACGACCCGTGAACTCTAGATCCAGCTAAGGTCGAGGGAGAGTTTCGTCAGCACAACGGGATGGTGACGATGATGATGAAGTTACCGGCGCATGGCTTTGCCTAAGCACTACGACGATATGACTGAGGTGGAAATATTTGGAGGGGGGCACCGCACACGGCTAAAAGATCAACTTGACCAACTTGTGTCTCTATGAGGTGCCCCCTGGCCACATATATAAAGGAGGAGGGAAGAGGTAGCCGGCCCAAGGGAATCCTACTAGGACTCCCCACTCCAAGTAGGATTCCCCTCCTCTTTCCTATTCCTACACTACAAAAAAAAGACACATCCGTGACATTTTGGGCCGAATGAAATTTGTTTCTGTCATACTTATGACACTTCTATGATGATAATTGTGACAAAACCCGGTATCATCATAGTGTGTTGGGCTCCTACTTCTATGACAAAAAATCATGATAGAAAATGGGCTATTCGTCCTGGGCTAGCCGGAGACGCAGCTGCATGACATTCTTTGGGCCGTCCATGACGGAAAAAACCATGGTAGAAGCGAGGGCGAGGAAAATATCAGGGTGTTCCCGGTTATGATGGGTGGTCAGGGCCGAGTGATGCACAGAGGTTTGCATGTTTCTCTCATACACGCACGCGTGTGGGTGCGAGGCATTGGGCTCTAACTGAACCCGAGCAAGGCGTTCACCTATTGAACCCGAGGGATTGCACTGCAGGCTATGCGTTACTGAACCCGAGCGATCGATCGATGGCTGTTAACTGAACCTGATCAAGCGATTCCTTCACACTGCTGCTAACTGAAGCCGATCGATGCGCCTCTGGATGAACAATGAGCGTTGCTGGGGGGTTTGGATGAATAGTGAGCATTGCAGCTGGGGGGTTTGGATGAACAGTGAGTGTTGCTGGGGGGTTTGGATGAACAGTTCCCGGTGGGGGTGGATGAACAGGACCCCGTGGTGTTGCCTCTGGATGAACAGGATCCCGATCGATCGAGCCGGTTGGGGCTGGATGAATAGGACCCCGTGGAGGGCTGGATGAACAGGATGACCCCGTGGAGGGCTGGATGAACAGTAGATGGTGGATGGATGGCTGAACAGTAGCCCGTGGAGGGGTGGTTGAACAGGAGCCCGTGGAGAGGGGTGGTTGAACAGTAGCTGGTGGAGTAGCGCGCGGTGGAGGCTGGATGAACAGGAGCTCGTGGATGAACAGTCGTAGGTGGAGGCTGGAGGAGGTCGACGGTGCATGAAGAGTAGCCCATGAAGGCTGGAGGAGGTCGACGATGGAGATGAACAGTATCCCGTGGAGTCCCGTTTTACGGTACGCCACACCCCTCCGAATGAACAGGACCCCCGTTTTGACCGTAGCGCTCCAACACAAGTCCGTTTCGTCCGTTTTGTGGTATGACACACCCCTCCCGGTCAACAGGACCCCTGTTTCGACCGTAGGAGGTCCGTTTCGTCTGTTTTCCAGTATGCCACACCCCTCCCGATGAACAGGATCCCGTTTCAAACGTGGCCGGTCGAACACAAGGACGTTTCCTCTGTTCTGCGGTACGCCAGGTCTCGTTTCCATCGCGTGTTCCGTCCAAGCCCTCCCGATGAACACGACCACGCATTCCGTTCCGACCCAGCCGGTTGCCTCCCCATGAACACAACGACGACGCTGTTTCTCCATTCCGACCCAGCCATGTACACGAGCCCTGGCCGTACTTATGCGCGAGTAGGCGTTCGAGACCCCGCCCGTATGTACGCATACATGGCCGTATTTTCTTTCTTCCACCCTGGCCGCTGTATGTACGTGTACATGCTACGTGCGCACCTCTACTATGATACGTGCGCGCCTCTACATCAACCAGTATATATGTACGTACACGTTCGCGACCAGAATGACAACGCTACGTATGCTTCGACCAGATGGGTCCCGACTGGCAGGCACTTCCTTGCGTGCAAAAATTGTAGCTGGTGGGTCCCAGCAGTTAGGGGGGCGAATCGTTTTTTTCGGACGCACTTCCTTGCGTGCGAAGATGTGGCTGGTGAGTCCCAGCAGTCAGGGGGGCGGATCATATTTTTTTGCCCGGATGCATTTCCTTGCGTGCGAAGATGTAGCTGGTGGGTCCCAGCAGTCAGGGGGGCGAATCTTTTTTTTGCCCAGACGCACTTCCTTGCATGCGAAGGTGTAGCTGGTGGGTCCCAACAGTCAGGGGGCGAATCGTTTTTTTTTGCCCGCACGCACTTCCTTGCGTGCGAAGGTGTAGCTGGTGGGTCCCAGCAGTTAGGGGGGAAACGTTTTTTTTCACGAAATACGGTGGCCCGTCCGGTGGGTCCCCGCTGTCAGGTGGAGGAATAATTATTTTGCACGTAATAAGGAGGCACTTCCTTGCTGCGGCCGTGGACCCAGCTGTCAGCCTCTCCACATACAGTCCACGTCCGATGGATGCCGTTCCTTGACCATGTTGACCACGCCGCGCCGAGAGCACCAGGGCGGTGGACGACGGCGAGGCCTAGGAAGGGGACGACATGGAGCCAGGGAAGACGCGGCAGTGGATGTCCATGCGTAGAGGAGTACGAGGGTTCACTGGTTCGCTGCGGTGTGAGGCTGCTGTTGCCGCAGAATAACAGGGGGTGTGGGTGAGTAGAGGGATGGCCTGGACAGTGGTGGGAGTAGGCGGTGAGGCCTCCGCCGCATCGCAGCCGGCCATGGGAGGCAGGAGCACGAGGAACGACCGGCACTGGTTTGGGCGGCTGGAGAGGGCTGGTTGAACAGTAGCCGGTGGAGTAGCGCGTGGTGGAGGCTGGATGAACAGTAGCCCGTGGATGAACAGTCGCAGGTGGAGGCTGGAGGAGGTCAACGGTGGATGAACAGTAGCCCGTGGAGGCTGGAGGAGGTCGACGATGGAGATGAACAGTATCCCGTGGAGTCCCGTTTTGCGGTACGCCACACCCCTCTCGATGATCAGGACCCCGTTTCGACCATAGCGCTCCAACACAAGTCCGTTTCCTCCGTTTTGCGGTACGCCACACCCCTCCCGATCAACAGGACCATGTTTCGACCGTAGGAGGTCCAACACAAGTCTGTTTCCTCCATTTTGCGGTACGCTAGACCCCTCCCGATGAACAGGATCCTGTTTCGAACGTGGCCGGTCGAACACAAGGTTGTTTCCTCCATTCTGCAGTATGCCAGGCCTCATTTCCATCGGCTATTCCGTCCAAGCCGGTTGGCTCCCACGCGTTCCATTGCCTCCTGATGAACACGACACATTCTCTTGCCTCCCATGAACACGACAAAGACGTAGTTTCTTCGTTTCGACCCAGCCATGTACACGAGACCTAGCCGTACGTATGCGTGAGTAGGCGTTTGAGACCCCGCCCGTATGTACATATGTGGCCGTATTTACTTTCTTGCACCCTGGCCGTTGTACGTACGTGTACATGCTACGTGCGCGCCTCTACTACGACACGTGCGCGCCTCTACATCGACAAGTATGTACGTACACGTTCGCGACCAAAATGACAACGCTATGTATGCTTCAAGCAGGTGGGTCCCGACTGTCAGACACTTCCTTGCATGCGAAGATGTAGCTGGTGGGTCCAAGCACTCATGGGGCGAATCATTTTTTTGGCCCGTAATATGGACGCACTTCCTTGCGTGCGAAGATGTAGCTCGTAGGTCCCAGCAGTCAGGGGGAAATGATTTTTCACAAAATACGGTGGCTCGTCCGGTGGGTCCCTGTTGTCAGGTGGAGGAATCATTATTTTCCGCATAATAAGGAGGCACTTCCTTGTTGCAGCCATGGACCCAACTGTCAGCCTCTCCATGTACAGTCCATGTCCGATGGAAGTCGTTCCTTGACCACGTTGACCATGCCGTACCGAGAGCACCAGGGCGGTGGACGGCGGCGAGGCCTAGGAAAGGGATGACGCGGAGCCGGGGAAGACACGATAGTGGAAGCCCGCGCGGAGAGGAGTACGAGGGTTCACTGGTTCGGCTGCGGTGTGAGGCTGCCGTCACCGTAGGGCCTGCCTAGCGGTGGGAATAGTAGGGGGAGGTGAGGCCTCCGCGGCAGCACAGCCAGCCACGGGAGGCAGGAGCATGCGGCATGACCGGCGCTGGTTTGGGCGGCTAGAGCAAGAAGACCAGAGGTTGAAGAAGCACTACGGCCGTTGGATGGACATCATACGGTCACTGGAGCTAGAATCATTCATATTGACTAAGTTGACAAAGCCCTCCGTCCCTGTCAACTTAGTAGGCCCACAAGTCAGCCTCCTACCAAGGTGGGTCCCAGCAAGAACGGGGAGTATTCATTTTTTTGTGTGTAATAAGGAGGCACTTCCGGTGGGTCTGAGCTGATAGCGGGGGGAACATTTTTTTCACGAAATATGATGGCCCGTACGATGGGTCCCAACAGTCAGGGGGAACATTTTTTTCGTGAAATACGGTGGCCCGTTCGGTGGGTCCCTGCTGTCAGGTGGAGGAATAATTATTTTTCGCGTAATAAGGAGGCACTTCCTTGCAGCTGCCACGGACCCAGCTGTCAGCCTCTCCATGTACAGTACTCTTCCGATGGAAGTCGGTCGTTGACCACATTGACCACGCCGCACCGAGAGCACCACGGCGGTGGACGATGGCGAGGCCTAGGAAGGGGACAGCGCGGAGCCGGGGAAGACGCGGCAGTGGATGCCCACGCGGAGAGGAGTACGAGGGTTCGCTGGTTCGGCTGCGGTGTGAGGCTGCCGTCGCCGCAGAATAACAGGGGGTGTGGGTGAGTGGAGGGATGGCCTGGACAGTGGTGGGAGTAGTAGGGGTCAGTGAGGCCTCCACGGTAGCATAGCCGGCCACGAGAGGCAGGAGCAGGCGGCACGACTGGCGCTGCTTTGGGCGGCTGGAGCAAGAAGACCAGAGGTTGAAGAAGCACTATGGCCGTTGGATGGACATCGTATGGTCACTGGAGCTAGAATCGTTCATATTGACTAAGTTGACAAAGCCCTCCGTCCCCGTCAACTTAGTAGGCCCACTAGTCAGCCACCCACTATGGTGGGTCCCAGCTAGTAGGGGGTATTCATTTTTTGTGTAATAAGGAGGCACTTCCTTGCGCGCGAAGATATAGCTGGTTTGTCCGACCTGTCAGCGGGGGGAACGTTTTTTTCACGAAATACAGAGGCCCTTCCCTTGGGTCCTAGCTGTCAGGTGGAGGAATCATTATTTTGTGCGTAATAAGGAGGCATTTCCTTGCGTGCGGCCATGGACCCAGCTGTCATCCTCTCCACGTACAATCCACTTCCAATGGATGTCGTTCATTGACCATGTTGACCAGGCTGCGCATAGAGCACCAGGGCGGTGGACGATGGCGAGGCCTAGGAAGGGAACGACACGGAGCCAGGGAAGACTCGGCAGTTGTTTCCCACGCGGAGGAGTACGAGGGTTTACTAGTTCGTCTGTCGTCCCCGGAGAATAACAACAGGTGTGGGTGAGTAGAGGGATGGCTAGGCCAGCAATGGGAGTACGGTGGGGCGGTGAGGCCTGCGCGGTAGCATAGCTGGCCGCGGAAGGAGGGAGCAGGCAGTCGCGCCGGCGCTTGTTTGAGCGGCTGGAGCAGGAAGAGCAGAGATTGAAGAAGCACGACAGCAGTTGGATGGAAATCCAATAGTCACTGTTCCCGTGTGTTGACTAAGTAGACATGGTGTTGCGTGTGTGTCAACCTTTTTTTAGGAAAGCATACGCGTCAACCTGTAGTAGGTGCACAAGTCAGCCTCAAATCTGTGGAAAACAACATACAACCCATCTGCCATTATTTCTAATAATGTACATCCCATTTGCTAATTCTTAAGAATTTTTTTGGAGCCCATCTTCTTTTTGTTAGCATTACACCCCATATTGTGGCCACGGTTACAAAGTATACGAAAATTTGCATATTTCGATGCAGTCAACTGTTTTAAATCCCGAAATATCGGTTCACATTCAAAGGATTTTGAAAAATAATTTATATAAATATAAAATCCAAATAATTGTCCACACATAAAAATCAATGGAATTTAAAATCTTGTAATGAAAAAAAATTGAAACTAATTCCCGATTTGATCTGTTTTAAAAATGTGCAGCCCATTTCTGGGCAAACCGAATGAAACTCTCCTCGTCTTGGAAGATTTGCAGCCCAGCAGGGCTGATAAAGCAAGTAGGCCTCGTTTGGGTATTTCTTTAAAAAAATAGAATTGGGCTAACCATTTTCAGCAAGAGGAAAACACAACTGGGCTCATGATGTGGTAAACATAAATAAAACCCTGGCTAGATGGGCCACAGCCCCCGCACAGCCCCGTTGTTACCCTGATCCATCGCTAAAACTAGTATAAATAACAACTGCTTGTTCCTAAGAAAAACTGTGCGACCTGCTGAGTCCGTGGTGTTAGCCGCTCATACTGTAATTCTCTCGTTTATTGACTATGCTGAAAATGGTGTGAGCCCCAGATGTCCAACCATTAGGAGGAACCATATTTTTGGGTTTGTAATATAGAGGCACTTGCTTGCGTACTGCCATGACGCTAGTGGGTCCCTACTATCATCCTCTCCATGTACAGTCATCTCCTTGTTCCTCTCGGTTGTTGACGACATTGACAACACAAGAGGGTGGCGCACCACGCACGGCGAGCGAACTAAGGCCGCAAGGCGGAGGACGACGACGAGGCCTCGGATGGAACGAACAGGAGCCGTGGAATATGCGCTGGTCTAGTCACAGGCGGAGGGAAGTACGAGGGTTGACTGGTTCGGGTGCGGGTGCATGTTTGGGCTGACGTCACCGGAGAATAACGGGACGTGTGGGGGAATAGATGGAGGGACTGGCCAGTGTTGGAGGGTACGTACGGTAGGGCAGCGGAGGCGCCATCCATGGGAGGCGGGAGCAGGCGGAGCCGACGGGGTGGTTTGGTTTGGGTGGCTGGAGGAAGAAGAAGACAAGAGATAGAAGATACACAACAAATGTTGGATGTCAATCCAACGGCTGGTAGGCAGAATCATTTGTTGACTGACTAGTAAGTCGACACCACCTTGGATAGGCTATTTCCTCGCGGGTCCCAAATGTTAGAATCCAAATCTGTCACGGTCATGCAACCTTTCTTATGAAAATTTACAACCCATTTGATGTGCTAGTTTGAAATAAGTTTGTGGGTGCTGGTGGGGGCTAATCACTTGGCTTCTGTAATGCACAATGAGCTCAAGCAGCCGGCGAGAGTGATGTTATTTCCCTTGGCTGGGATATGTTACAATATTTCACTCTAAATTAAATGAATGGCAAGCCATTTGCCTTGTTTCAAAGAAAATATGACAGTCACAGCTGAGTTGAAAAGGGCAAGAACATCTAACTCCAGCTTACAAATTGTACAGAAGCACAAGGGTTAATTGTTCATCAGGTTTACAAAAAACCCAGGTTGAAAAGGGCAACAACATCTAACTCCAGCACTGTTTTTGGCAATCATAGTCAAATGGATCGATCAAGTCCATAGAATGAACATCTTGGGTCGTAAAATTTACTGGATTATGACCACAATATGTTGTAAATAGAAGCCCGACACGTTCAAAAGCTCTTTTTCCCACCTGAAACTCCTTTTTTTGCTCTTCGACATACCCATCCATTAAAACCATGCTGCTGATAAACTTAAGTCTGATGGACAATAGTAACCTCACATTCAGCAGGAAGAATGTGACAAATCTAGTGTTTGCACGGTTGGCTACATATTGTTCTAGCGTTATTGTCTTCAATCGAATCTCATGAGAAGTGAGAAAATCCAGATGCTTATGAATCCATCAATTGGTTATAACTTTCTTACCCCGTCCTGTTGCCTAAATAGACATGAAGATTGAAAACAGTTGAGGTCTAAAAAAAAGAGTGTCGAAAGAGCAACATCTGAACGGTTAATTCTAGTACATTATATGTGGGCTTCCAATGTGCGTGAAATTATCACCTTTATATACAACTTCTATAGACATGGAAAGCATTGCAGCAAGCCAATAATCTTGTTCAGATCAAAACTATTCATTTGGATATATAAGATCTTGACAGAATCCAGCACCATTGATAGGCCATCCATGGAGAAACTCTTCATTGAGCATAGAACATAATATTAGTACAAAATGTGTACTCCAAGATGATATATAACTTATGTGCAGAAATTAAAAATGCAGCTTATGGTTACAAGTGTAGATGATAATATAAAGTACCTGAAGAACTTTGGAGCCAAACACCATATTGAAATGAGCACAGAGATCATGTATTACACCCAAGGTCTCCAGTTTAGGCGCAGAGAGGACGGTTATCTGCAATGGTGAATAACCTTTGAAGTGAAGGGGCATCTTGGATGATGAGCTGCCTTCCGTCAAAAGAAATTCCAATTCTTACAAGGTTAGGCGACTTTATTTGGAGACAACCGATTCTAACTGTGAAAACAAGCACCAAGTACTCCAGGGCAGGGCAACTGGAGTGGATAATGATGTGTAATGAGGCCTCCGATATACGAACCAGCACAAATGAAAGTTTCTTGAGAAAGGGAGTCGAAGGTTTAGTACCAGATTGTTTGGTAGGTAGCACATCACAAAGGTGGCGGTGTGGAGAGAGGAGGAAAACCGCGAGATGGACATCGGTGCTGAGGGAACAAGTACATGGCATTCGGTATGTGGTATGTGATTTCCGGGGGAACAATAGAACTCAAGCAGTTGTAGTTCTGTGAATTCAGGGGATTTCACCCAGGCTCCACTGTGCAGGGCATGGTATGCTTGCTCAGGTAGCATGAGAGGATGTAGAGGCTTTGAACGGAGCCCTGGTGGGAGGAGATGACGGCTCTGGGGATTTCAAAATCATTGAAGAGAGATAGCTGACGACAGTCGAGATTAAGGGGCATGGCGCGCCATAGAGGGTGCCACCAAATTGAGAGGACTTGGGTGCAGTAGCAATCCTTGGTGGGGAGAAGCGACATGATCTCCCAAAGGACGGCGTCCGGGAGATCGCTGATGCGGTCCACCCGAGATTCTGTGGGTTCCTGGGATCCGGTGGGGGCAGGGTTGCCGCTTCTCCCCGCGCTGCCAGTTGCGGGATCTACAACAGGCATCGCCGCTGGCGGGAGCCTCACCTTCTTGGCGCTGGGGCCAGTCGACTCCATTTTCCTCAAGGGCATCGCGTCGCGCTCACGGATTTGAGCAGAGTAACGAATGACGATCCTAGTTGCAGTGCGAGTGAGGAAGAAGGGGATCTGGGTTTTTTCTGTAGTAGTGAGGAACAAGGGGAGCTGGGGTTTTCTGTAGGAGTGAGGTGAGGAATTTTGGGGTATGAGTGGAGCAAGCTGACGTGAGGTCGGTGGGAGTGAGGAGGAAGAAGAGCACCTAGGTTTTTTTGGGGGCGGTGTGCTGGGTGTGGGTAGCGCCTCTCTGAATTGATTTTACTATTTACTAGGTTGGATGGGCTGTTTTGTCTTGGGCCCAGAGAAACAATTACTACTAGTACAATGGAGACACTCTACAGCTACCCAGAAAAACAATTACTACTAGTACAGTGGATACAATACCGGTTCTGGCTCCTCCTAGGTCATCGAAATGTCTGCCTCTACTGAATGCCGTTATACTTTTGCTCACCGACATGCGGGCCATGTAGCGTGCGGGCCCAAATGCCATCCACCAAATTAGAAGTCCGTATGCACGCGGAGAGTCACCCCGGTCGTAGCGCGGTAGTAACAAGCCGTTGTATCACAAAACCCCACCTCCCCGCAGTGTAAGTTCGATAGATGAAGAAACCATCATTTCACTCTTCGCTAAATCCCCTTCTCCCTCATCGTCTTCAAGAAAGGTAACACTCGCATCTGCCAGTGTTCTTCTCTCCCAACGAAGGGAAGGTAAGCGGATCCGTGATGTTGGTATATTTTCGTTCGGAGAAAAAAAAGAACTTTTGCAAAGCAGTAACCAATCCTCACTCTCTTTTTTGTTTCATTGTCATTGCGATTGTTTTTCCCTTTCAGTGGTCTCCTAATATTCATCAGTTTCATGATGGACCAAGGAGAACCAGGCAAAGATCTGCCGATATTGGAGCAGACACGGGAGGCTGATCCCCACAAGATAGAGAGATCCAAGAAGATGGAGGCAGCCACTGAGCCGACCCCAGATACGCTCATGGACACTACTAAGATGGTCAACGCCCCGTTTGAGGTTACAGCCCCTGTGGCACTGCAGGAGTAGTTTTCCCCCTTCGAGGATGTGTCCCCCCCACTGAGCTGCCCAAGGTGATTTTCTTCTTTGCCGATCTCGATTGTGGTTTTTCATCTAAGTATGTGGTGATGAATAATGCAAAATTTTATTAGCTTCGCCGCCATGCTATACATAGTGGTTTAAATAACTTGTGTTTCTTATACTGGAAAGTAATTCAGAATTTGTTTCTGTTTCAATTAGAGCCCTGATGCAGACAAGGATTGTGTGGTTGTACATGTCACTCGCTATGAAGCAGATGACCTGAATATACGCACAAGGAAAACAAAGTTCTTAGGATGTTGGATCCTGGAAGCCATTTGCGCTTATACCAATGAAGAGTTGTATTCCAGCCTCACTGTTGTCAGGCGTGTTGTCCAGGGTGTACTGAAGCACAAGAAGTTCAAAGCTACTCCTTCTTTTGTGAGGCATATTGTTCTTGTCAAGGTTACACAGGAACATGACATGGCATGCCTCCATAAACAAGTTTATGAGTGGCAAGGCCACAAGGTTGTCTTCATGAAGGTTCACAGGATTGAGCTACTGCCAGACGTCCTCGATGATGTTCATGGCAAGGTCCGTCTTGTTTTCATCCCAAATTAGATCGAGGCGTGAAATAGTTGCCCCAACTAGTGTTTAATAGTAGTTTGGATTGTGTCTAATTATCCGAACCTTGCTTGTTATCGAGCCCTCTAGGGCTAGTACTCTGTTTGAATCCATCTATGGGAACTTCTGCTACTTTTGTGTGCCCGTGAATCATGTGAGAACCATCATAATTGTTGCCAAAATAGATGCGTCATCACTAGTTTTTTCATGAATATGGCATGGTAAGACATAAGCTGTCACGGTTTATCATACGAGCAGTGTGTGTTTTGATGAAATAAAGTACTCGTTCAAGAACTGTGCGCCGACGTATACATAAGTACATGTAAACACTATTGGTGCTACCCCAATTGTAAGAGGTTGTGCAAAACACGCCACACTGGCTCAGCTCGCTTCAACACTAGGCTATCGACCAGCTAACAATCAACAATCTGCTGTCTGACATATAAGCAACTATGTATCTTGTTACAGTGGTTCATGCAATTAACTGAGGCCACAATGTAAATTCCAAACATTCACACGCTAGTCCAGCGTTCATGTTGAACACTCACATTAAACTCGGCTTCATAAAAAACTTGAAAAGCATAAGTTAAGCAATTTTATACATCTCAATGATTAATAGAACATAACAAACATATACTAGTTCACAACAAAAGACAAAGTTGTGAGAAGGTTTACAAATCAGAAAAAAACAAGCAAGGCTTCTCTGAGCAAAGGGCCTCCCGGCAGGCTTAAATTTCCTGGAGTTCACTCTGGTTTTTCCTTGTTGCCACCATCCAGGGTTAGGTTCTCTCATTCCAAAATAACCAATTATAATTGTGGTCTCAGCTGGAATGCTGAACTGAACCATGCAATGTACTCACCACCTAAAATTCTTGTGCACTCCACTAAATTTAAGCACCGCTATTAGCAGAAATAAGTAGACCACAATGCCTCTTGTCCGCGCACCCGTCCAAGAAACTGCCGTGTAGCCGTGCCAGCTAGTCCTCGGTCCATGGATGAACTGGTAGAAAGTACATTCCAGACTAGGATGCAGTTGTTTTCGCTCGTCCCTACATTGCAATCAGGAAGTAAAACGTATGAATCAACTTCTTTTAGATTGCGTTGGTCATTCTACCTAGTAACTACCATTGTAGGAATACCTGGAAGACGGGTGGTTAGACGACGACAGCGAGGGATAGCCATCTCATTTTGCGCAGTTGTACTAAAACTGAGGTGTGTGCTTTTGATTGCACGGATAGAAACGATACGGAGACAGACATCCCAAAATGATATGGAGACAACCATCCTTGTTTGCGCAAATACGAAATATGGTTATTTAAATAGTGACAGATATTTGCAGTGATGTATGATTAACAGCAACATCTATTGTGTTATAATTGGAACTAGATTGACAGTATGAAAGTGTCCTTAAGTAAGTAGCATCACATCACATCAACACTGCCACTAGATTAACATGCAGAACAATAGCATTAGTATTACTATCATGAGAATAGCACATGGTCAGTAAATGTGCAATCAAATCTGTGCAGTTCCACTGGGATGAAGCAATGTTAGAGGTGTGAGATTTAAGTGTAACTGCAAAAGCACAATTCATGGGAAATAAAGCAAGATGAAGCACTTCATAAAATGGTGGTGGCATTGCTTCAATTTATCGATGACACTAGACCATTACTTATAGTGACATTAGGTGGCATTGCTTAATGCTTCATGTGACTTTACATTAACGGTAGCAATATGGGCGTAGGGACAACAGGGGCATAAAGTGGTGAGGCAGATGTGATTGCCGAGAGCGGCAAGCACTCAGGCAACATGTCTGCATTTGTCCCATTTTTTATCTCCTCGGCAACATTTTCCTATGTGAGCACAGGAAATCTAGACCTGCTCATTCTCATTTGTGTTATCCCCCAACACCCGTCACTTTCTTTCCTTTTTCAACCAAGAGATAGGTCCACTTTCCCCCACCCTTCGCCATCCACCATGCTTTCTTTGTATTTTCAACCAAGAGACCGGTTGGGTAGCCAGTATCTACTACTTTCCCTCGTTTGCTCTTAGAACCAAGTCCTAGATTCATGTTACAACTTTCCCACTTTCTTCCTTGTTTTAACCAACTCTTAGAGACGATTGTATGAACTAGCTTTACCTTTAATAATAGTAAAAGTCTAGGTTGCTTTGGAACAGCGGACAGAAGTAGAAAAAGATCCACACGAAGCCAAGTGGGGAGCTAGGGCAGTAGAGCAAGGCAGGTTTCGAAGGAATATATACCTAAGGTTCATCGACATGTGGCAAAGACGGCATCGGGAGGCCGCATCTTGGCCACAATACTGCAGGGAGGAAGGAGGGGTCGGAGGCCCTCCCGAGCCGGCGCTCTCTCGGAGAGAACGGCACGGCCGCCGACCAGGACGCGCGGGCAGCCGTTGGTCTCCTCCCTTGCCGCCGACGACAGCGTGAACGATGCACCTACACCCCTGCCCAGGTCGAGGTTGTCTGGACGGATTTGCGACCAGCCGTGAGCTAAGAGAGAGTGTGGCCACCTATGTCTTGCTTAGATCTAGAGAGCATGAGAGAGTGAACAAGAGGAACCCTAGTAAGCAAGCGCTAAGGCTCCTGCTTATATATATAGTGGAGTGATTTGTTTGTACCAGCTTCAAAAAAATGTGCTCCTACGTGTACCCGCGAGTGGGTGTGAGAGAACTAGTGCATGCGTGCACCGCTTCTCTTCATGAGAGTACAATATACTATTCCCAAAGAACGTTCGCCACAAGAGTAATAGTATAAGTGTGTGACGTGTGAGCTAAAATAAAATGTGCGTGACGTCTTTTGTTTTTTAGAAGTTTTGAGGGTAGGGTGTGAAGAGCACATATGTGTGTAATGTCTACCTGCAGATAGACAGTGGGTGTGAGAGGACTTGGGAGAGTCGTGACTCATGAGGGTGCATGTGCGTGAGAGAGAGGGGGCACGTATCAATGCAATGCATGTGTCCGTAAAATATTATCCGACAAACGTTCGCCACAAGCCTTCTCCTGACAAACGCCTTAAGAACCGTTAGATCGGCATCCGACAATGTCAGATTTGCCATGTCATTAGCAGAACAGCCACTCCTCCTACACACAAGTCTTTCACATGAGTGTTAGCAACTACCGTATGCTCCCTCCTTTCCAAAATGCAGTGCATATAGCTTTATTGATTCGAACCTCACAAATTTTTACCAAGTTTTTGTGTACCAAATTGCACATGTAGAATACCTTGTATATATCATTTCATTCATCTTCGAGAGGTAACTATAAAGATGGGGGAGGAGTCTACAAAGAAAGACCATCTTATCACCTGTAGCAATTTCAACCATCCTTTGGTGTGGAGGAATATCATAGGGAACTCTATATGATATGATTTTTATATGATTTTTTCCTTTAGAGCCAATTGGTTCTTAGGAATAGATTCATATACTCCACATTTCAAAGGAAATAAACATGATATCATTTCTATAGCTTTAGAACCAGTTGGTTCATATGAATGGATTCCTATACTCCCATAATTTCAAAGGAAAATAAACATTAGCGTATATTCAATAGAAAAGTTCCTATGATATGAACCAAAGTACATCTCTTTTCTAATCCCTCCTCATAGGAATGGAGATACATGTCATCTCTAGATTCAATAGAAAATTTCCTATGATGTGAACCAAATTACATCTCTTTTCCAATCCCTACTCATAGGAATTGAGATACTCCATGACTTTCCCTACAACTTCCATGTATACATCTTCTATTCCTAAATAGCTAGTACAACCCACTAGTAGCTTTTTTCCAAGACATGCAACTATGGCACAAGAACTATATAGTGTGCGATTAACTTTGAAAGATGGTCGCTGGATGAAGCTAATCCGACAGTGCGGAGATGGCAAATCCGAGCACTATTGGCCGTTCGATATCATCAACATTCCACCAGATCTTCCACATGTACAATTTAAAAGACTCCATGGTTGAACTTAAGCATAATGCACAAACCTCAAAACACAAGCACTTCTCCTTTGTTCTAGAATCTTCCGTATCATAATTGATTATTTTTTCTAAATGAATTGCCATTATTTGTTTTTTACTTTATGCTTTACAATGCACAACCCCATGAATCTTAACATTTTTATAAAACTAATTGATTTTGAATGAGATGAACTATAAGAACTAAACGAACATCTACATGATGCATATATGACTCAAAACTTTACATGCTATAGTGTGTATTTATTCATAATTTGGTTTCAAAATCTCATGCGTTCAATGCATGTGTACCGTACTAGTTTTGAGTAGAGTAACAAATTTCACACAGCCCCGGGTATATCAAAATGCAGGGCACATGCATCATTGCCTTTCGGTCGAACCTACGTCCACAATTTTTTGTACGTATTATATCTCCACTAGTCCGCGAAGCCGAAATGCTGCCTCGTTCCCGTAAAACCAAGCGGCCCACACATATTTAAGGCATCGACTTGAACTCAACCCCACTCCCGTTTACTACGACGTGGCCTCGCACGCCGTAGTACTCCTACAAACCCTACCGCCGCACGCATCATCGGTTTTCTTCAAGAGGATGAGGGAGAAGCCGATTTGTAGTGGAGGCACTTTCAAAAAAAGGATCTGTAGTGGAGACCCCTACCCTAGGGTACCCTAGGTAGCTACCGCATGGATCATTGGTTTTCACTTTTCTTTATGATCTTGCGCCCTAGAGTGAAATGATGGTTGCTTCGTCCGTCCAGCTTAATGCGGGAAAGGTGAGGCTTTGTGATTTGACCCCTCATTGCTCATTTTCTACTACTATGGCGCTACGACCGGGGTGCCTCCAATTCCAACCGCTGCTTCGAACTTGTAATTTGGTGCATCGCAAGTGGAACAAGATGGTGGATGAGTGATGTCTACTACACAACCGTCTTCTTGTAGACGTTGTTGGGCCTCCAAGTGCAGAGGTTTGTAGGACAGTAGCAAATTTTCCTCAAGTGGATGACATAAGGTTTATCAATCCGTGGGAGGCGTAGGATGAAGATGGTCTCTCTCCAACAACCCTGCAACCAAATAACAAAGAGTCTCTTGTGTCCCCAACACACCCAATACAATGGAAAATTGTATAGGTGCACTAGTTCGGCGAAGAGATGGTGATACAAGTGCAATATGGATAGTAGATATGGGTATTTGTAATCTGAAATTATAAAAATAGCAAGATAACTAATGATCTCTGGGATTTCTTTCTCGCAGGGAGTCGAGAAAGGATCTCTGGCCGAGGTTGATAACACTACTACTACTTTAGTTTATGCTACTCTACTCGCTCCTGTTTGCTGCAAGATGGTGGTTGCCAGAAGATGCTAGTCTTCGATAGGACTAGGCCTTCTCTCTATTCTGGCATTTCTGCAGCCTAGTCCACATATACAACCTTTCTTTGATAATGTTGCATATATAGTGTAGACTTGCTTGCGAGTACTTTGGACGAGTACTCACAGTTGCTTTGCTCCCCTTTTTCCACCCCTTCCCATTCTTCCCGGATGCTGCAACCAGATGGTGGAGCCCAGGATCCAGCCGCCACCTTTGACGATGACTACTACTACGCTGAGGGTGCCTACTACTACGTGGAGGCCGCCGACGACCAGGATAAGTTAGGAGGCTCCCAGGCAGGATGCCTTGCATTTTCGATCGTTGTTGTTTTTGTGCTAGCCTTCTTAAGGCAAACTTGTCTAACTCATGTCTGTACTCAGATATTGTTGCTTCCGCTGACTCTTGTGTATTCAAGCTTATGTATTCGAGCCCTCGAGGCCCCTGGCTTGTAATATAAAGCTTGTATTATTTTAATTTGTGTCTAGAGTTGTGTTGTGATATCTTCCTGTGAGTCCTTGACCTTGATCATACACATTTGCGTCTATGATTAGTGTATGATTGAATTGAGGGCATCACAAGTGGGTATCAAAGCCGACTGCCTATAGTTAGCCCCCCTTCCAACTCCTTGGCCGAAGTTGAGTCTAGTACTTGAAAACGGTTTTTCTAACATGGCTGTGTGGCTTACGGGCCCACGTCGCCATTGGGTGGTATTAGGATCTTTTATTCCTCGTATATACTCTAGGACTTTGATCTCTCTTCTATTCGGGTTAAAATGGATTTACTAATGGCAACACTTAGGTTCTCGGACCCACTTCCTCCCGGAGAGCCCCGACATTACCGATGATCGCTTGCTGCACCAGAAGATTCTGCAGATACTCTCCGATGTTTTCCCGAGACCCTTGTGACCTCCGCCTTTGCAATTCCCTACCACCGTTATATTCATATGGTTAACGACTTACGTGTGTCATTCATGCAATCATTCCCAATTGCTCTTGATGATTACAAGTTACCCCAATACCCTTCTTTGATCCGAGAATCCTTGTTCTTCTGCTTTGCAGCTTCTTTCGAACTGCGGTTAATTCCTCACACTTACCGAGTATCCGATCATCCCCAGTTGATCATGTGTTTCATAAAAGTCCTTGAAATACTATTCTGTCTTCCAAAATCCTCAGCACCCCCCATTTTGCTATTGACATACTTGTCTGCTTGCATTATGGATATTTTCTATATGTCTGGCAATGTTCATTAGTATCCTTGTCATCGTCATTTAGAATATTTGATTCAAGATGTTTGTGAATGCTCACGATCATCAATCACAACTAGAGTTCTTCCCTTCGGCTCAGAAGCCACCCCGGACATGAGCTGATGCTCGACAAATCTAACCTTGATTGCTTGTCGATATATGTCTATTCAACTTACTTATCTTTTGATCAGATCCTCAACTTTTGATTCCACCAATATGGAAATCATAATTCATTTGTAATTAAGCTTTGAAATTATTCAGATGTCCCTATAATCCGATGCCTTTGTGTTATTTCTCCTTCTGGTTGAACATCGACACTCACATCGGATTCCTTACGGTTCGCCAAATCCTTTGTTGGGTAATTATCCGACGCTGTCCTTCATATTCAACAATCTTGTGAAATCTTCCCCTGATGCATAATGCCTTTGGTAAATGGTATCATCTGCTTTCTCAATCATGCTCTATTATCGAGCTTGTGTCATTTACAATTGAAGTTTATGGCATATGTTCCTAAGATGCTCCAATGGGTTGAACCAATGCCTTCCCTAACCTGTGTGAACCTGAAAAATTTCACGGGTGATACTCATCTGGTATTTGACCAGGTAAAACTTCCAACACTAATGCCATTTCAAAAACAAGAAGTGAATGTAAGGTTGTGCTTTGGAGAAGTGGGAGTCGACCTTGAACTTTATGTTCATGCCCATGAACCCAATGTGGAACTTATCATGGAAGCTTCTTGTTATAATAATAATCCCCTTGTTATAAGTTCATCTAGTATCTATGTTTGATCCTTTGCAACCATGGTTCTGACCATGATTGTTCCCCTTTGATTCCATTTCTCAGACAAGTTAAGGCACATGTCTTCTACAGATCGATACATCTCAGCAACCTCTGTTTTGGTCTTCCTTCGAGTATTACCCTCCGGTATCTCGAGAATATCAAAGAACTGTATTGCTTCTTACTGATTTCAAATTCCCCCGAGGTTCTGAGTTATTAGTCATTCAAGAACACCAATGAGTGAATCAATTCCGCCCTCTGAATTCAACAACTCTAAGTAATTTTCTTGCTTACGAGTTTAATAATCCTTCAAGTCCTTCCTAGCCTGATTAGCTATATCATTATCGTGCTAAATTTTAACTGTACTACCTGGTCCTTCTTTCCGGAGCATAATTTTCGATAATGAGCTAAGCTTACATCGGTCTTTCTCGTCATATCATTTCACCTTGAACAGCAAGCTTGATTTCGACTTTGTGTCATACTCGTGGTTTCAATAACCTTTCGCTTCATCATTCCTTTTAATTGATGTCATCGCCGATCGATTATATCTTCATGAAATCTCTCGACAAATGTGTCCTGATCATCATCAACATTCTGAGCTATTCCAGGATATCAATCGAATTCATGATGATAAGTACCATCCTCATACCTTGGTAATTTGAGTTACCACCGACAACATCCTTACCTTCCTTTCAACACAGACTTGTTCACATAATTTTGGAAATACATCCTTTTTGACATGTCGATGGTTTGTTGCTGCACCCATCGGCCACATCCTCATCTTTTCCTTGCTGAAATTATATAACTTATTTTTAAGTTGTTTCAAGTGAATCCTTTATGTACCCAAAGTCTGACCTTTACCTGATGACCATGTCAATGCTATCCCGAAGCATGTCTGTGGTACCCCGTTCTTCAACAAGAACATTGTAAGTGCAATGCTAAATGTTTCTTGATCAATTATCCAAACACTATTGTATGGATAACATCATGAATTTTCTCTCCCTTACCTAAATGGTTATACTTACTATCCTGTCATGTATACCATACTCTTCTTGTCCTTGGGAAAAGATATACCCCTGGTCTTCTTGTCCCTTTCCAATGTTATGGTTAATCTAATGATCACCTTTTCCTTTCCACTGTTTTGTTTAACCTTTCTTGTGAACTATGAGATCTAAGCAGTAATAGTTCCCTGCTTATGTAAACACCTTGGCGCACAATTTGGCAGTAAGACCTTGTTATTATTGTTGTTGACATTCCGGTAACCACCGATGGATGAGAACTTTGCCTATTTGTCCGCCTCGCCTTACGAGCAGGAAAATAGTTCTCTTGATCCCTCGCCCTTGGTACCAACATTGTTGCCAACATATTTGACAGGCTATCCTATGACCTACCTTGCTATCGTGGTCATGCAAAAATGTTAGCGCCTTCCTGTTTTAACCCACATGGTGGGCCCATAACCCACATGTTCCACAGGATCGAAACCTGACTCTCATGTACATCCCTGTCTTCCAAAATTGTTCCTCGCGCTTCGCTTCGTATGTAATTCATGAGCCACCTTATTGTGATCTGTTCTGGTATCATACGCAATACTTATTCCCATTGCTCTGAACCCCTTTCACCCTCTGTTCTAGGCAACGAATGATTGCCTACCCAGTTGAAGCTTCTTATCACACCTTCTTTCCTTGCTCTCGATGACTTTCTTGAATTTCAACTCGAGAGATGCCTCTATGCCACGTTCACCGAGATAGCCCCCAGGTACCTATCTTGTGTTGAGGTCGGTCCTTCCCGAGTCTTTCTCCCTTACTCTACCTCTTAAATCTTGGGACGAGATTTCTTGTAGTGGAGGAGATTTGTAACACCCCAGTGTCATGCTACAGTAACCCTCTATGTTTAAGACTAATCATTTGGCTAAAGAATGCTTAATCACCTTTGTTCAATATCTCTTTTCAAATCCCATCTGAATTCAAATTCAAATCATAGGTGAAATTTGAAGTTGCACAAAAGTTGCTCAAAAAATGTTCATCATTTAGCAAATATTCCAATACAATTTGATGTAAGGAAAAACAACATCACTCTTATGCTAAAATGGACACTAACATTTACAATAGTGCCATTCCAGCAATTTAAAATGCAAATTCATTTATGAAAATACCAAATGAATTCTTCTGGTCTACAAAATATTTGTGGCACTGTCTAAGATCACCAGGGAATAAAAGGGGCACTTCCCATATTTTTCCTAAGTAAATAGCATGTCCAAATATTTTCTTAACCATATCTGTTTATTAAATAAAAAGTAAAACAAAAAAAGAGTATAAAAAGAACAGAAAAGAAGCCCCCCTTCCCTGTTCCCTTGTGCTCTAGCCCACCAGGGCAAACCCAGCAGGCCGGCCCACTTACCCCTTCCCCTACCTCCTGTTCATCCCCGTGCGGTGGTCGGCCGAGGCACGTCCGTCGCTGCAGATGGCCACGTGCCGGCCATCCGCCGCTCCCCAGCATGGATAAGGCACGCCCCGACTCTCTTTCCCTCCGTTAACAAACCCTGGCGCTCCTACTCCCCTCATTCGCCCCTCTCCCCCTTTGTCTCGTTCGCCCATGCGTGTTCGCCGACGTGCCGCCGTCGATCCCGCGGCTACCGCCTCCCGATCGCGTTACCGACGCGCCCTACTACTCTGCCTCGCTCAGCTGCCTCGACTACACCTCGTCATCAAGATCGGGAATGAACACATGCTTGGGATCGACCTCACCTCTCCTTCTCGGTCGCCAGCGCCCGCCGTCGCCTCCGTCCAATGCTGCTAATCCTAAGCTCGCACGGGCCTTTCTTGGCCGCACGGTGAGCTCCTCCCTTCCTCCATTCCTCTCCTCGCACTGTGCTTTTCGCCATAGCTAGCTCGCCCTCAAGCCGAGCTCCACCGTCCGCCATTGCCGTCATAGGGCTCGCCACCGAGCTCCTCTGCTCGAGCCAGTAGCTCCGACGAGCTCCTGGAGCGCCATAGACCTCGCCTAGCCCTTTACTTTGCTCGCACGTGCTCTGTAGCGCCGATCCCGAACTCCATCAGAATGCGCCGCCGCCGCCGTCGAAGTAGCGCTCCACTCCGTCCGAGTTAGCCCACGGGACCGCCGTAGATCGATGCGGCGTCAGACGCCCGATCGAACGCACTAGGACGCACCGCCTCTCGCGTCTTATGCGCGAATTCCGGCCAACTCCGGCGCGGATCCGCCGCTGGAATGGTCGCTGGCGCGTCTCCGGCCGCCATGCTGACCTGGCCTGACCTGAGGGCCATCCCGAGTTGCTGGCAGCTGGGTCCTGCGAGCCCAGTTGACCAGTTGACCCAGTCAACTATGCTGACTAGGCAGCCCCCAGCCACTGATATGTGGGCCCCACCGCATATTAGGTTAACTAAAACATATTTATAATTAAAACGTAATTAGTTTAGTTAATTATCAATGACATGTGGGGTCCAGTAGCTAATTAACCCAGATTAGTTAGTTTAATCTACTGTTAGACTAACCCAGGCTGACATGTGGGTCCCACTGGACCCACAGGACAAGTTTGACCTAGTCAGCCGACCAGCTAGCTGCTGACGTCATCCTTGCGTCATGTTGACGTCTTTTCTCTTTTCTGATTAATCCTATTAATTCAAATAATTTCATAAAATGTTTAATCTTTAAAAATTCATATAAAATAAACCGTAGCTTAGATCGAAAAAGTTTATATATGAAAGTTACTCAGAATGACAAGACGAATCCACATACACAGTCTGTTCGTCCGCCACACATCCCTAGCATAGCAAACACGCAACTTTCCCCCTTCGGTTCATCTGTTCGAAAACGCGAAACACCGGGGATACTTTCCTAGATGTTTCCCCCTTCGCCAGTATAGGCTAGTACTGCGTTAGGCCACCGCTAGCACCACATAATGCCTTGTTATATTTTGTGATACTTTGATTGCTCTGTTATTTATGGTGTTCCCCCTCTGTTACTCCTTTCCGGTAGACCTCGAGACCGATGCTGCCCCTGTGATCGACTACATCAACGACAACCCCTCCTTGCCAGAGCAACCAGGCAAGCCCCCCCTTTTATCATCCCGATATCGCCCATTGCATTCTCTCATGCTTGCATTAGATTTTGCTATTGTTATTGATTGCTCCTATTCTGATGCATAACCTGCTTTTGTATCTGCTATTGTACCTTACCTGCTTATCCTAAACTGCTTAGTATAGGTTGGTTAGTGATCCATTAGTGACCCCCACCTTGTCCTTGTTGCCCCAGCTTCATCATTGAAGACCCGATCAACAGGATCGAAGACCAGGCCCCGACACCGCACATCACTTTCCCCTTAGTTGCTCGACACTGCTGGGTTACTATTGAGTGCCAAGGGTGAGACCTCTACAGCACTTCTGATGTTAACCCTGTAGTGTAGCTATTCGGTCATGGTCATCGAGGGCGATTCCGCCTTAACCACTTCCAATACGACTCTGTCGTGCAACCCCTCAAGTGTGAACCTCGGGGGTGATTCCTCTTACGTTCACCTTGATGATTACATCGAGTGGAGTTCGCCGGGGGTGATTCCTCGGGTTTTCCCCTTGATGATTGGACACACGGATACTTGGACTTTACAACTGTTACTTGGAAAGGCGGGTCGACCCTGAGGGGTACCCACGAGTGATGTGGAGACGGGTTGACCTGGAGGGTGCCTGCAAGATAATTATGAGGCGTGGCCGGGCATTCTTAGTCCTTACCGCAAGTCCTCGAGACGGGGCGACGGGGTCACATCTTTTGTGAGTCTTGGCTTGTTACGCGCGTTTTAATCCACTATGATTTGGATATTTGATCCGAGGGGCTCTGGCCTAATAGCACTAACCATCACGTGGGCATAGTATGGGCGTTCTGCGTCGTATGCATCAGCCGAAGCTTAATAGACGTCGGCGACTGAGCGGCGCGCACCGGGTTGGAATGTGTAAGCACCTTCCTTGTTGAAGGAGGTAGCTAGGTCTGCTCACCGGCCGCGTACGCAACGTGCAGGAGTTTCCGGGGAGATGGCCCATGACCCCTGGGGGCATAGGTTTAGTCCGGCGTGCTGGCCTCTCTATTAAGCCTAGGTCGGGTTGCGGCGTATTGTTTGGCCGAGGCCGGGCATGACCCAGGAAAGTGTGTCCGGTCGGAGTTAATCGATCGTGGTGGGTAAGTTGGTGCACCCTTGCAGGGAAGAAAACATCAATCGATAGCCTGTCCTACGGTAACAGACACATGGAGTTGTATCCCGATCGATACAACTAGAACTGGATACTTGTGATGAGAATTGGATGGTGATGAGTATTGGATTGTGATGACAATTGGATGGTGATGAGAATTGGATTGTGATGACAATTGGATAGTATGGCTCAGGGATTTCTTTCTCGCAGGGAGTCGAGAAAGGATCTCTAGCCGAGGTTGATAACACTACTACTACTTTACTTTATGCTACTCTACTCCCTCCTGTTTGCTGCAAGATGGTGGTTGCCAGAAGATGCTAGTCTTCGATAGGATTAGGCCTTCTCTCTATTCTGGCATTTCTGCAGCCCAGTCCACATATACAGCCTTTCTTTGATAATGTTGCATATATAGTGTAGATCCTTGCTTGCGAGTACTTTGGATGAGTACTCATAGTTGCTTTGCTCCCTTTTTACCACCTTTTTCCATTCTTCCCGGATGCTGTAACCAAATGGTGGAGACCAGGATCTAGACACCACCTTTGACGATGACTGCTACTATGCTGAGGGTGCCTACTACTACGTGGAGGCCGCCGATGACCAGGAGTAGTTAGGAGGCTCCCAGGCAGGAGGCCTTGCCTTTTCAATCATTGTTGATTTTGTGCTAGCCTTCTTAAGGCAAACTTGTCTAACTCATGTCTGTACTCAGATATTGTTGCTTCCACTGACTCTTGTGTATTCAAGCTTTTGTATTCGAGCCCTCGAGGCCCCTGGCTTGTAATATAAAGCTTGTATTATTTTAATTTGTGTCTAGAGTTGTGTTCTGATATCTTCCCATGAGTCATTGATCTTGATCGTACACATTTGCATGTATGATTAGTGTACGATTGAATCAAGGGCGTCAGAAGTTGGTATCAGAGCCGACTGCTTGTAGGTAGCCATCTTCCAACTCCTTGGCCGAAGTTGAGTCTAGTACTTGAAAACAGTTTTTCTAACATGGCTATGTGGCTTACGGGCCCACGTCGCCATTGGGTGGTATTAGGATCTTTTATTCCTCGTCTATACTCTAGGACTCTGATCTCTCTTCTATTCGGGTTAAAATGGATTTACTAATGCCGACACATAGGTTCTCGGACCCACTTCTTCCCGGAGAATCCCGCCATTACCGATGATTGCTTGCTGCACCTGAAGATTCTATAGATACTCTCCGATGTTTTCCCGAGACCCTTGTGACCCCCGCCTTTGCAATTCCCTACCACCGTTATATTCATATGGTTAACGACTTACGCGTGTCGTTCATGCAATCATTCCCAATGGCTCTTGATGATTACAAGTTACCTTAATACCCTTCGTTGATCCGAGAATCCTTGTTCTTCTGCTTTGCAGCTTGTTTCGCACTTCGAATAATTCCTCACACTTACCGAGTATCTGTTCATCCCCAGTTGATCATGTGTTTCATAAAAGTCCTTGAAATACTATTCTATCTTCCGAAAATCCTCAGCACCCCCCTTTTGCTATTGAAATACTTGTCTGCTTGCATTATGGATATTTTCTATGTGTCTGGCAATGTTCATTAGTATCCTTGTCATTGTCATTTGGAATATTTGATTCAAGATGTTTGTGAATGCTTGCAATCATCAATCACAATTAGAATTCTTCCCTTCGGCTCAGACGCCACCCCGGACATGAGCTGATGTTCGACAAATCTAACCTTGATTGATTCTCGATATATGTCTATTCAACTTACTTATCTTTTGATCAGATCCTCTGCTTTTGATTCCACCAATATGGAAATCATAATTCATTTGTAATTAAGCTTTGAAATTATTCAGATGTCCCTATAATCCGATGCCTTTGTGTTATTTCTCCTTTTGGTTGAACATCGACACTCACATCAGATTCCTTACGGTCCGCCAAATCCTTTGTTGGGTAATTATCTGACACTGTCCTTCATATTCAACAATCTTGTGAAATCTTCCCCTGATGCATAATGCCTTTGGTAAATGGTATCATCTGCTTTCTCAACCATGCTCTACTATCGAGCTTGTGTCATTTACACTTGAAGTTTATGGCATATGTTCCTAAGATGCCCCAATGGGTTGAACCAATGCCTTCCCTAACCTGTAACCCGAAAAAATTCACGGGTGATACTCATCTGGTATTTGACCAGGTAAAACTTCCAACACTAACGCTGTTTCCAAAACAAGAAGTGAATGTAAGGTTGTGCTTTGGAGAAGTGGGAGTCGACCTTGAACTTTATGTTCATGCCCATGAACTCGATGTGGAACTTATCATGGAAGCTTCTTGTTATAATAATAATCCCCTTGTTATAAGTTCATCTAGTATCTATGTTTCTTCCTTTGCAACCATTGTTCTGACCATGATTGTTCCCCTTTGATTCCATTTCTCAGACAAGTTAAGGCACATGTCTTCTGCAGATCGATACATCTCAGCAACCTCTATTTTGATGTTCCTTCAAGTATTACCCTCCGGTATCTCGAGAATATCAAATAACTGTATTGCTTCTTACTGATTTCAAATTCCCTCGGGGTTCTGAGTTATTAGTCATTCAAGAACACCAATGAGTGAATCGATTCCGCCCTCTGAATTCAACAACTCTAAGTAATTTTGTTGCTTACGAGTTTAATAATCCTTCAAGTCCTTCCTAGCCTGATTAGCTATATCATTATCATGCTAAATTTTAACTCTGCTACCTGGTCCTTCTTTCCGGAGCATAATTTTCGATAATGGGCTAAGCTTACATCGATCTTTCTCGTCATATCATTTCACCTTGAATAGCAAGTTTGATTTTGACTTTGTGTCGTACTCGTGGTTTCAATAACCTTTCGCTTCATCATTCCTTTTAATTGATGTCATCGCCGATCGATTACATCTTCATGAAATCTCTCAACAAATGTGTCGTGATCATCATCAACATTCCGAGCTATTCCAGGATATCAATCGAATTCATGATGATAAGTACCATCCTCGTCCCTTGGTAATTTGAGTTACCACCGACAACATCCTTACCTTCCTTTCAACACAGACTTGTTCACATAATTTTGGAAATACATCCTTTTTGACATGTCGATGGTTTGTTGCTGCACCCATCGGCCACATCCTCATCTTTTCCTTGCTGAAATTATAAAACTTATTTTATAAGTTGTTTCCAGTGAATCCTTTATGTACCCAAAGTCTGACCTTTACCTGATGACCATGTCAACGCTATCTCGAAGCATGTCTGTGGTACCCCGTTCATCAACAAGAACATTGGAAGCGCAATGCTAAATGTTTCTTGATCAATTATCCAAACACTATTGTATGGATAACGTCATGAATTTTCTCTCGCCTTACCTAAATGGTTGTACTTACTATCCTGTCATGTATACCATACTCTTCTTGTCCTTGAGAAAAGATATACCCCTGATATTTGGGTTTAAACACATTTCCCTTTCCAATGTTATGGTTAATCTAATGATCACTTTTTCCTTTCCACTGTTTGGTTTAACCTTTCTTGTGAACTATGAGATCTAAGCAGTAATAGTTCCCTGCTTATGTAAACACCTCAGTGCACAATTTGGCAGTAAGACCTTGTTATTATTGCTGTTGACATTCCGGTAACCACTGATCGACGAGAACTTTGCCTATTGGTCCGCCTCGCCTTACGAGCAGGAAAATAGTTCTTTTCATCCCTCGCCCTTGGTACCAACATTGTTGCCAACATATTTGACAGGCTATCCTCTGACCTGCCTTGCTATCGTGGTCGTGCAAAAATGTTAGCGCCTTCCTGTTTTAACCCACATGGTGGGCCCATAACCCACATGTTCCACAGGATCGAAACCTGACTCTCATGTACATCCCTGTCTTCCAAAAATTTTCCTCGCGCTTGGCTTCGTATGTAATTCACGAGCCACCTTCTTGTGATCTGTTCTGGTATCATACGCAATACTTATTCCCATTGCTCTGAACCCCTTTCACCCTCTGTTCTAGGCAACGAATGATTGCCTACCCAGTTGAAGCTTCTTATCACACCTTCTTACCTTGCTCTCGATGACTTTCTTGAATTTCAACTCGAGAGATGCCTCTATGCCACGTTCACCGAGATAGCCCCCAGGTACCTATCTTGTGTTGAGGTCGGTCCTTCCCGAGTCTTTCTCCCTTACTCCACCTCTTAAATCTTGGGACGAGATTTCTTGTAGTGGAGGAGATTTGTAACACCCCAGTGTCATGCTACAGTAACCCTCTATGTTTAAGACTAATCATTTGGCTAAAGAATGCTTAATCACCTTTGTTCAATATCTCTTTTCAAATCCCATCTGAATTCAAATTCAAATCATAGGTGAAATTTGAAGTTGCACAAAAGTTGCTCGAAAAATGTTCATCATTTAGCAAATATTCCAATACAATTTGATGTAAGGAAAAACAACATCACTCTAATGCTAAAATGGACACTAACATTTACAATAGTGCCATTCCAGCAATTTAAAATGCAAATTCATTTATGAAAATACCAAATGAATTCTTCTGGTCTACAAAATATTTGTGGCACTGTCTAAGATCACCAGGGAATAAAAGGGGCACTTCCCATATTTTTCCTAAGTAAATAGCATGTCCAAATATTTTCTTAACCATATCTGTTTATTAAATAAAAAGTAAAACAAAAAAAGAGTATAAAAAGAATAGAAAAGAAGCCCCCCTTCCCTGTTCCCTTGTGGTCTAGCCCACCAGGGCAAACCCAGCAGGCCGGCCCACTTACCCCTTCCCCTACCTCCTGTTCATCCCCGTGCGGTGGTCGGCCGAGGCACGTCCGTCGCCGCAGATGGCCACGTGCCGGCCATCCGCCGCTCCCAAGCATGGATAAGGCACGCCCCGACTCTCTTTCCCTCTGTTAACAAACCCTGGCGCTCCTACTCCCCTCATTCTCCCCTCTCCCCCTCTGTCTCGTTCGCCCGTGCGCGGTCGCCGACGTGCCGCCGTCGATCCCGCGGCTACCGCCTCCCGATCGCGTTACCGACGCACCCTACTGCTCTGCCTCGCTCGGCTGCCTCGACTACACCTCGTCATCGAGCTCGGGAATGAACACATGCTTGTGATTGACCTCACCTCTCCTTCTCGGTCGCCAGCGCCCGCCGTCGCCTCCGTCCAATGCTACTGCTCCTAAGCTCGCACGGGCCTTTCTTGGCCGCACGGTGAGCTCCTCCCTTCCTCCATTCCTCTCCTCGCACTGTGCTTTTCGCCATAGCTAGCTCGCCCGCAAGCCGAGCTCCACCGTCCGCCATTGCCATCGTAGGGCTCGCCACCGAGCTCCTCTACTCGAGCCAGTAGCTCCGACGAGCTCCTGGAGCGCCATAGACCTCGCCTAGCCCTTTACTTCGCTCGCACGTGCTCTGTAGCGCCGATCCCGAACTCCATCGGAATGCGTCGCCCGCCGCCGTCGAAGTAGCGCTCCACTCCATCCGAGTTAGCCCACGGGACCGCCGTAGATCGATGCGGCGTCAGACGCCCGATCGAACGCACTAGGACGCACTGCCTCTCGCGTCTTATGCGCGAATTCCGGCCAACTCCGGCGCGGATCCGCCGCTGGAATGGTCGCCGGCGCGTCTCCAGCAGCCACGCTGACCTGGCCTGACCTGAGGGCCAACCCGAGTTGCTGGCAGCTGGGTCCTGCGAGCCCAGTTGACCAGTTGACCCAGTCAACTGTGCTGACTAGGCAGCCCCCAGCCACTAACATGTGGGACCCACCGCATATTAGGTTAACTAAAACATATTTATAATTAAAACTTAATTAGTTTAGTTAATTATCAATGACAGGTGGGGTCCAGTAGCTAATTAACCCAGATTAGTTAGTTTAATCTACTGTTAGACTAACTGAGGCTGACATGTGGGTCCCATTGGACCCACATGACAGGTTTGACCTAGTCAGCCAACCAGCTAGCTGCTGACGTCATCCTTGCGTCATGCTGACGTCTTTTCTCTTTTCTGATTAATCCTATTAATTCAAATAATTTCATAAAATGTTTAATCTTTAAAAATTCATATAAAATAAACCGTAGCTTAGATCGAAAAAGTTTATATATGAAAGTTACTCAGAACGACGAGACGAATCCGGATACACAGTTTGTTCGTCCGCCACACATCCCTAGCATAGCAAACACGCAACTTTCCCCCTTCGGTTCATCTTTTCGAAAATGCGAAACACCGGGGATACTTTCCCATATGTTTCCCCCTTCGCCAGTATAGGATAGTACTGCGTTAGGTCACCCCTAGCACCGCGTATTGCCTTGTTATATTTTGTGATACTTTGATTGCTCTATTATTTATGGTGTTCCCCCTCCGTTACTCCTTTCCGGTAGACCTCGAGACCGATGCTGCCCCTGTGGTCGACTATGTCGACGACGACCTGTAACGCCCCGAGACCGACGCTCCAGATGCCTTCCAGCTACTCTGAGTTTCATCGTTTTATTTGTTTTGTTTGTTGCATCTCTTGCATTGCATCATGTCATCATGCAACCTTTAAAAAAAACTCAAATAAATTGTATGGATCTTCGATCCATTTAAATCGAGGGAAGGGTGAGTTCTCTTTATAACATATCGTCCCAATATTAGGGAGCTATATTAAATATTTCTTTAATTCGGAATCACCCATACACACACTTGCAAAATAATTTTGTTCCTTTTCTGCTTCAAGTTTGGTCTCCAACCTTGCCAATAATTCTTTTGCCATTTACCGGAGCTCCATCAACAATCCGAACATTTTTGGACCTCCCTTTTATCAAGTCCTAGTTCAAACCCATTTGAATTAAATTCAAATGAGTTTGAATTTAAATCTTTCAATCATGGCCTTTCTATTTTTCTTGGATCGAGCATATTTTTGCGAGCCCGGGAAAATTACCCCCATGCTCAAATTATTTCTCCAACCCTTTCTTTATCTCCTTTTTCTTTCTTTGCTATTTAATGCTTTTGGTAAATAAAAGAGAGAGGGAGAAGAGAGCCCATCTAGCCTCCTAGGCCCAGCCTCCAAGGCCCAACCGCTGCTCTAACCCTAGCCCGCTCGATCCCTCGCTCTCCTCATTCCCCCTCCTCGTTCCCTTCCGCCGCCACCACCCACACCCGCATCTCTCCCTCGATCCCCATCTCTCCCTGCTCTCCTACCTGCACCTGATCCTCATCTCCCTCGTCTCGATCTCTCCCTCTCCCTCGCTCGTGTCGCCATCCGCGGAGAAAGAGAGAGGAGCGAGCCCCTCAAGCCAACCACTGCGCAGCCCTCGACCTCCCCTCCTCTCGAGCGCGCCTCCCATCGTGCCCGCCATGGCCCGCGAGGCCATCAGCATCCCCGCGTCCCCGCCGGCTCTCGTCGCCCTGCCTCAACGCCCGCGCCTCCCAATCGATGCCGTCGCCGCTCCGGCCGACGAGGACCCCCCTTGTGCCGCCAAGAGGAGAGCTCCTCTTCCTTGCGCCCTACTCCTTCCTCCTGAGCCTCTCCATCAAGCTTCTCTGCCTCCGCACCCGCAAGTCGTCGGCATTCCCAACGGCCTCGTCAGCCCCGTTGCTGAACACGGACACCTCCAGGAGCTTCCCCGAGCTCCAGTAGCTCTCGCGTCGCCGTTCCTGTTGTTTGGCTATGTTACCACTTTTGCTCAGCCCATCTTATAGCGTTGTTAGTTGCAGGTGAAGTTGAAGATTTCTCCATGGTGGACAGGATTATGATTGGGATATCACAATATCTCTTATATTATTAATGCATCTATATATTTGGTAAAGGGTGGAAGACTCGGCCTTTTGCCTGGTGTTTTGTTCCACTCTTGCCGCCCTAGTTTCCGTCATACCGGTGTTATGTTCCCGGATTTTGCGTTCCTTACGCGGTTGGGTGATTTATGGGACCCCCTTGACAGTTTGCTTTGAATAAAACTCCTCCAGCAAGGCCCAACCTTGGTTTTACCATTTGCCTACCTAAGCCTTTTTCCCTTGGGTTCTGCAGACTCAAGGGTCATCTTTATTTTACCCCCCCGAGCCAGTGCTTGTCGTGAGTGTTGGTCCAACCTGTCAACCGCCGGTGGCCACCAGGGGCAACTCTGGGCTGGCCTACCGGAAGTTTGGACAATCCGGTGTGCCCTGAGAACGAGATATGTGCAGCTCCTATCGGGATTTGTCGGCACATCCGGGCGGCTTTGTTGGTCTTGTTTTACCATTGTCGAAATGTCTTGCGAACCGGGAGTCCGAGGCTGATCGGGTCTTCCCGGGAGAAGGTATATCCTTCGTTGACCGTGAGAGCTTGTGATGGGCTAAGTTGGGACACCCTTGCAGGGTATATTATCTTTCGAAAGTCGTGCCCGCAGTTTTGAGGCAGATGGGAATTTGTTAATGTCCGGTTGTAGATAACTTGACACTTGACCTCTTTAAAACGCATCAACCGTGTGTGTAGCCGTGATGGTCTCTTTTCGGCGGAGTCCGGGAAGTGAACACGGTTTTGGGTTATGTTTGACGTAAGTAGGAGTTCAGGATCACTTCTTGATCATTGCTAGCTTCACGACCGTTCCATTTGCTCTCTTCTTGCTCTTATTTGCGTATGTTAGCCACCATATTTGCTTAGTGCTTGCTGCAACTCCACCTCATTACCATTTCCTACCCATAGGCTTAAATAGTCTTGATCTCGCGGGTTTTGAGATTGCTGAGTCCTCGTGACTCACCAGATACTATCACAACAGTTGCAGGTGCCGATGATACCAGAACAGGTGATGCAATCGAGCTCAGATGGGAGCTCAACGAAGATCTTAGTTGTTGCTATGTATCGTTTCATGTTGATCAGTAGTGGAGATCAGTTGGGACGATCGGGGATCTAGCAGTTGGATTGTCTTCTTTTCTTTTGGCTTCGTCCGTAGTCGGACTATATGTGTGTACTCTGAATGATGTATGATTTATTATATGTTCATTGTGTGAAGTGGCGATTGTAAGCAAACCCTTTATCCCATTCTTATTCATTACATGGGATTGTGTGAAGATGACCCTTCTTGCGACAAAACCACAATGCGGTTATGCCTCTAAGTCGTGCTTCGACACGTGGGAGATATAGCCGCATCGTGGGTGTTACAAGTTGGTAATAAGAGCCATCCCCGACTTAGGAGCCCCCTGCTTGATTATTTGCTGGCGTTGTTGAGTCTAGAACAAAAATGTTTTGAGTCTTAGGATTATATATATCAGAGAGTAGGATTCTTTTTACTCCTCAGTCCCTTTGTCGCTCTGGTGAGGTCTCCTGACGTAGATGTTTTGACTTTCCTCTCCTCAAATTTCACTAAAAAAATTTTAGGATCACGCGGGTATCTTGGAATCGTTCCGATGGTTTTGTGACGAGAACATTGTTCTTGGTGCCTCCTGTCTATTATGTGGCATTGACCCGGGGATTTGAGCTCCGAGGTGTTGTCGTCACAATTTTATCATTGCAGTTCTGGAATACCTGAGTTTTGCCGACATCGAAAATCTCTTTTATGCAGTTGTTGGTGAGATAACCTCGACGCCACCCAGTACTGGGGCGGGAGTTCGGGTGTATTGCCATAGCTTGTATAACGGATGCTTTTCGAAGGTTGAGGTACACGATTTCCGAAGGTTTCTTGGTTATGTGTTGACGGATGGATACAGCTTGGATGTAGGAATTGTTAGTTTTGGGTGAGATATATATTGCTTCCCCTGTATCCCCAACACCAGATTGCATAACCAGAAAGTTTCAGGAGTTTATAGGTGGGAATTCAAGTAGCTCCTAGAATATCTTTTCGACAGATGCATGATATGAGATTGGGTTTGACGTCTAGTGGTCCGCCTTTCCACGGTCATTTTTACAGTGGTCTCGTTGTGTCTTAAAGAACCCTTGGCTATGCTGGTTCGGGGACACTTCGTATGTCATGTGCACTGCCTTGTACATGATGGTGCTGTACGATCGAGCCCGTGTGGGCCCCACCACGAAATCTTCGGACGAAATCTCTATCATATGTTTGTTCCGGCTTATTCTGCAAGCCAAATCCTTTGTTTTTTTTTGAGTTGTGGTATTTGAGTTGCTTCGAAGTCAAATGTTGAATCCATACCTTTCCTAAATGGTGTTCTCATATTTCTATGGAGTGCTAATCCTTCTTGATCATCGAGGTTGTCATGTTAATTCGTTCCAACCGGTGTGCTTCTTTTCAAGTGGATCCGATCATTTCAACATTTGCAAGATCAATTCTAAGTTTTCTCAACGGTGTTTGTTTCATCAGTCCCAAGTTGCCTTTGTTTTCCCGCCCTCCCACCCTTAACTCAAGGACTCAGATTTTTTAATCGGGTATCCATTTTATTGATGGGAAGTCTCTCCATTCTTTTCAATCAATGTTCTGATCCGGTGATCCCTCGTGAAGATGCTAACGGAGCTTCAAGTTTATTATTCTTCGTCTCTTTTCTTCTCCGGTGGATTTAACTCAAGCTTTCGGTGTTGATCATATTCCCTTCCTTGTTTCAAGTGTTTTCGTATGCCGGTGTACCTCTTAATCATTCACCTCTTACTATTCATTTGTTCCAGAGTGCGAACATATCTCAGAAGATTTGTTTCCATTCTTAATCTGTTTCAAGTCATTTGGAGATTATTATCTCATTCAAGTCATTTAATTCAACCGGCACAATCCCCCCTTTCAATCAATCGTTCAACGGTGTTTTCCTTTTGAGTGGGCCTAACCCATAGGTCTTTTTCCAGGATCTTACCAGACTCTTCTATTTATCACGAGCGATTCTCAAATTCCTTTCAAAGTTTGATGTAAGAATGAATTTCATCAGTCATATGCCTTTGTCCAAGATCTTCCAAATTCTTTCATCGTTGATTCAACCTTTCTATTCTTTATTATGGAGTGTCTCAACAATTCATGGTGGTTCTCGTCATCATTCTCAGCATGTGAAGACCGAAGAAGAGGCACTACAGGAATCAGCTACTTTGCGGTCTGCCACGGCGGACGGCAAAGGCATGAACGGCGGACGGCAAAGGCATTTTCCGTCAGCCGCGGACGGCAAAAGGCTCCGGCAAAGTAGGCTACGGTAAACAGCTACTTTGCCGTCTGCTTCCTGGCGGCTGACGGCAAAGGCCCTTTGCCGTCTGCGGCAGACGGCAAAGAGAGCGGATGGCAATAATTGCGCTGTCAGTCCGTTAAGTGGCTAACGGCAGGCCTTTGCCGTCCGCCGCTGACGGCAAAATTTCTAGTGTCTTTGCCATCTGCCGTATGATGTCATCTACACGTCACTACATGGCAGGTTCTTTGCCGTCTGCCACTGATGGCAAAGTGCAGGTTCTTTGCCGTCCGCCACTGATGGCAAAGTCTTTGCCGTCTGCCGCTGTAGGCAAACTGACCAAATGGGTCAGCTCCCAGGAAGCACAGCTAGATGCCACGTGTCTTCTTTGCCGTCGGTGGCAGACGGCAAAGAGCCTGCATATTGGCTCTTTTATCTGTTTTTTATTAAATCCAACAATTTTCATCACAAATATATATGACATATATAGATATATTTCAAAAGGCCATTACAGAGCAAACATATAAGATATCCAACACATAACTTCATCATCCAACCATATATATTACATGCATAGTTCCATCATACATAACAAGTTGAACATAGAGACATCCAACCATATATATTACAACAGTTTCATCCAACGATACATGCATAGTTCAACGATACAAAAGAAACAGAGAAAGGGATAAGGAGCACTCCATCTATGCAAGCTTTCGTCAAGTGAATGAAATCTGCAAAATGAAAAATAAGAAAGTTAGAACAAGAAGAGTAGAACAAGAAGAAGAGTAGAACAAGAAGAAGACTAGAACAAGAAGAGTAGAACAAGAAGAAGACTAGAACAAGAAGAGTATATCATTTATGAGCTAACTTACGTGAAATGGATCATATATGAGCTAACTAAGTTGAAATGGGTCGTTTATGAGCTAGCTAAGGTGAAATGGATCATTTATGAGCTAACTTAGTTGAAATGGGTCGTTTATGAGCTAACTAAGGTCAAATGGATCGTTTTTGAGGTAACTAAGGTGAAATGGATCGTTTTTTAGCTAACTTAGGTGAAATGGATCATTTATGAGCTAACTTAGTTGAAATGGATCGTTTTTGAGCTAACTTAGGTGAAATGGATCATTTATGAGCTAATTTAGTTGAAATGGATCTTTTTGAGCTAACTTAGGTGAAATGGATCATTTAAGAGCTAATTTAGGTGAAATGGATCGTTTTTTAGCTAACTTGGTGAAATGGATCGTTTATGAGCTAAATTAGTTGAAATGGATCGTTTATGAGATAACCTAGGTAAGATGGGTCATTTTGGAGTTAACCTAGGTGAAATGGGTCATTTTAAAGCTAACGTAGGTAAAATGGATCATTTAGGAGCTAATCTAGGTAAAATGGGTCATTTTTGAGCTAACTTGGATGAACTGGATCATTTATAAGCTAACCTAGGTAAAATGGGTCATTTTAGAGCTAACTTAGGTAAAATGGATCGTCTATGAGCTAACTAAGCTAATTATGCAATTTTTGACATAAGTAAGCTAAGTACAGATCGTTTTAGAGCTAACTTAGGTAAAATGGATGGTTTTGGAGGTCAGTAAGCTTATTAAGTCATTTTGGAGGAGAAGAAGCTAAGTCTAGGTCATTATGGTAAGCATTGGAGGAAATAAAGCTAAGTCTAGGTCTTTATGCATGTGTTAAGCAAAACACTAGATAAACTTACCAAGATCCAGGAGGTGTAGGAGCGGGGTGGCTCGTGTCGGTAGCTGGAGAAGGATCGTGCGATGCTTGTCTGGAGTTACGCTGCACCAAAGATCATTTCCAATGTCTTGTTAGCATGATGACACTCAAATGTTAAGACTAGCAAGTAATGTCCATTCAAATAAAACTCACCGTGGTCCCAGGAGCAATCACTGGCATCGGCGGAGCGGTCTGACCTGTCTTCTCGCACACAGACTGCACATTTGGTTTTGACGACTCAGTCATACTAGTTAGTAATGAGACAAACACTACATGAATGTTTTGGCTAATCTGCAGAAGAAACTTACCACAAGGAGCTCGTACATGGCCCTTGCCTGCATGTCATTCCGTGCCCTCTCCTCCTCCATCATCTTTGTCGTCCTCTCCTCCAACTCCCGCTGCCTCTCCGCCGCCTCCGCCAGAAGTTTCTCCGTTCTATCTCTCTCACTCTGTATAGCAGCCTGCAACACCACTCACATGACCATTTGTAATCATTGATGGAAGCGCACACAATGTAATGGAGAAAGATAACTGAGTACGTATCACTAACCTTGATGGCGAGTTGCACTGGCCGTTCACGAGGCCTTATCTCAGGAGCGGAGCTCGACTGGCGCGCCTTGATCTCCGGGAGAGTGCTAGGACAACGGATAAGTCCATCTCCAATGGCTATGGAGCCATGGGACCTCCCGCCACCAGATATCATCAACAGCTCTGGATCAATGGGACCCTGGCTCGGGTTAAAGTCCTCCCCTTTCCTCGCCTTCCCCTCATCTCTATATCTCACGAGCTTGTTGTGGGAGGAGATGTTGGTGAAGTTGTTTGCATCATCGAGGTCAGACTGAGAGAAAGCCTTGACTTTCTTGAAAGAGGCAGTGTGGGCCATGGCATACAGGTCGTACACCTCTGGCACCTTATCCGCCTTATTGTAGCGTGCCTGAAAGAGAGAAACAATGAAAATTAGTAATTAAAGGGCTCAAGCTAGCATGATGAATGAATTGCATGAATCATGAAGCAAACCACATACCCAGTTGCGCCCGAACTGATATAAGTTGGAGCTGCCTTGATGGTGTGGCACACCTTCCATTTGGGCACGTTTGTCCTTGGCCTCGTTGTGGAGGGCTAGCCATTGTTTTGAGCACCACTCATCGACCAACACCTCCCAACAATCCATCCGATCCGCACACCATCTCGGAGGCGCCTAAGTTAGCAAATAGAAACTTGAGCGCTACGGCTAAGAATTACTAAATGAAGGAACTTAAGTAGAGAAGGCCTTAAGAATTACCTTCATGTACTGCTCCTTACTCAGGAACTTATCGCGGCACGCCGGCTTGGTCTTCTTGATACCACGCAAGGCGTAGTAGTCTCGAACAGCCTGCACCCGAGCCTCGTGCCGTAAGTTCTGGAGTAGGCGCTTGCAGACGTTCTCGATAACATGTGCCGCGTCCTCCTCGTATCCCTCCTCACACCTGTAGAATGTCTGCAATCAAATGAGACAATATTGATTAGTACAATTAATAACTAGCTAGTTGAAGATTTTTAAATGTGTAAAGGAGAAATTACCCAGAACTTTCTGATCACCATGTCTGCCCTCGTGTCGCACACGACACCGTCGATAATCTCATCCGGCGGGGCCGGGGCAGCCACGTAGTGCTCCCAGCTCAATCCAAGCTCTGGAAGCCGACCCTCACCAGGCAACGTGACAAACCCCGGGAAGTTTTGCCGGCAAAGAACTCCAAGGACGGAGTTGGGCCGGCGGACACTATGATGGTGGTCCCAACCCCTGCAGCATGACAAGGCCAACGCATTAGTTATTTGAAAAAACATGAATGCACAAGGTACAAAAATATTAAATGCACTTACGTACCTCTCCCCATCAGGGAAAATCAACCACCTCTGCTCGCGGGTCACCGGCACGGACGGGAGCCGTGTAGCACCACGCTGGTAGACGGTGCCCCCCTCCTCCTCAAGATCAGTCGGCTCCCCGCCATCATCAGCATGGCCACTCGGCTCCTCGGGCTGATCCGGCCAGGTACCCCATCCGGACGTGTGCTCCTCCGGGGTCACGTGGGCCGAACTCTCGTGGGCCGAAGGCCAGTCGACCCGAGGCTCGTGGGCCCAAGACCCGTGGACCGGAGGCTCGTGGACCGGAGTCCGTGTAGCCTCCTCCTCGGACGAGTCCACCCTAGCAGTCACGTGCTCGGGTGAAACAGCTGGGGGTGGCGGCGAGGAAGGCGCCGTAGCAGTCACCCTACCTCCTCTCCCACGACCACGTGCCCCACCTCCTCTCTTCCTACCTCGTCCCCTGCTGGGCACCGCGGTCGACGAAGAAGGGCCCGGCGGTGTGGCCATACTGTCCAGCAACGCTCGGCGGAGAGGTGCGTCTGGAATGGAAGACCTCAGACCACGCTCCCGACCAGCGCCCACCATCTTTCAACACCTGCCATGACAAACAGTAAACGAAATTAGTACAACATAAAAAAAGACCGACATGAATAATAATATGTGTATCACTTAAGTGTATCATCATCAAACCTCGCAGCGATGAAACAACTGCACATTTAAAACTACACGATCAACACAATTATATATGATGTTTTTCATAAAAAAATCGAAAAATATATGACCTAACTAATAATTCACAAATATATGACCCCGTTGGCCTCTGGAAGGCGAAAGAACACCTTTTCGGGAGGTGTCGGTGGTCGGGGTGTCCTGTCGGTGTCGGGGTGCCGTGTCGGGGTCGGGGTGCTGTTTCGGGGTCGGGGGTCGGGGTGTCGTGTCGATGTCGGGGTAGTGCCGTCTCGGTGTCGGGGTGTTGTTTCGGGGTCGGGGTGTGGTGTCGGGGTCAGGGTGTCGGGTCAGGCTCGGGGTCGGGGTGTCGGGTCAGGCTCGGGGGGTCGGGGTGTCGGGGTCGGGGTCGGGGTGTCGGGTCAGGCTTGGGGGGTCGGGGTGTCGGGGTCGGGGTCGGGGTGTCGGGGTCGGGGTGTCGGGGTCGGGGTCGGGGTCGGGGTCGGGGTCTCGGGGTCGGGGTGTCGTGTCGGGGTGCCGGGTCGGGGTCTGGGTACCGTGTCGGGTCGGGGTCGGGGTGTCGGGGTCGGGGTCGGGGTGTCGGGTCAGGCTTGGGGGTCGGGGTGTCGGGGTCGGGGTGTCGGGGTCGGGGTCGGGGTCGGGGGTGTCGGGGTCGGGGTCTCGGGGTCGGGGTCGGGGTCTCGGGGTCGGGGTGTCGTGTCGGGGTGCCGGGTACCGTGTCGGGTCGGGTTTTTTTCCTTTTCTTCTTCTTCCTTTTTTCCTTCTTCTTCTTCTTCTTCTTCTTCTTCCTCCTTTCCTTTTTCCTCTTCTTCTTCTCCTCCTCTCCTCTTTTTTTTCTTCTTCTTCCTCTTCTTCTTTTTTCTTCTCCTCCTCCTCTTCTTCTTCTTCCTTTCCTTTTTCCTCTTCTTCTTCTCCTCCTCTCCTCTTTTTCTCTTCTTCTTCTTCTTTCCTCAAACTAAACTAAACCTAAAACTAAAACTAAAACTAAAACTAAATCTAAACTAAACATAAACCTAAAACTAATAAAACAGAAAAAAAGGAAAAAAACTAAATCTAAACCTAAAACTAAACTAAAACTAAACCTAAACCTAAAACTAAATCTAAACTAAAACTAAAAAGAAAAAAAAACAGAAAAAAGGAGGGGGGCTCACTTGGGGCAGGGCCGGTGGAGGAGGGGGCGGGGCGGTGGAGGAGGCCCCCGGTGGAGGAGCTGGCCGAGGCGCGGGGGCGGCGGGGGGCCGGGCCCGGGGCGGTGGGGCGCGGCGCGGCGGGGGGTCGGGGCGCGGGGGGGGGGGGTCGGGGCCGGGCGCCGGGGCGGCGGGGGGCCGGGGCAGGGGGGCTGGGGGGCCGGGGCGGTGTGGCAACGGGGCGGCGGGGGCGACGGGGCGGGGGGCAACGGGTGGTGGGGCGACGGCGCCGGGCGGCAGTGGCGACGGGGCGGGGTGCCGGTGGGGCGGCGGGTGGTGGGGCGACCGGGCGGCGGCGAGTGGTGGGGGCGGCGGCGGCGGCGGTGGGGTGGGAAGTGGTGGCGGGGCGCGTCGGCGAGGAGAGAACAGAGAGTAACGGGCGGGGGGGGGGGTACGGGCCGCTAGGTAGTGTCCTCTTTGCCGTCCGCCTATCTTTGCCATCCGCCCTTTTGCCTCTTTGCTGTCTGCTGGCAGACGGCAAAGAGGTGGGCCGTTAAGTTTTTTCCAAACGGGTGGGGGGTGGGGGCCACCTCTCTCTTTGCCGTCTGCCAGCGGACGGCAAAGATTCTTTGTCGTCTGCCAGCAGACGGCAAAGAGCCCGCGGACGGCAAAGAGCTTCTTTGTCGTCTGCCATTTCTTTGCCGTCTGCTTTTGGGTAGCTGATGGCAAAGAGCTTCTTTGTCGTCCGCTAGCTGACGGCAAAGAGCTGGCAGATGGCAAAGTAGCTGATTCCAGTAGTGAGGTTCTCTTAAATCTTGTCCGTTCTCTTGAAGATTCATGGTTCTAGCTTTATACCATCCTCTCATAATTGCTTTCGATTGTGAGAATTCTTTTCACCATCCGGAGCATGTCATGAGTTGTTTCCGTTTCTTTCCTCCGAAGGTCATCATGTCACAATTCTTCATTCTCAGCGTGTAGCTATCGTTCTCCAAATCTTACCGGTGCATCGTCCAAATACCCTCTAATCAGTTCATGATCTATTCGTTCTCATGTATCTAAACCCCCTCAAGTATCTTCATTCGTTTTCCATTTCTTCCCGGTGAATTGTGCCTTTGCTACTCCCATTTTCAATTCTTATGGTGGTTCGTTCAAGATTCCTTTTCCTATGTCCTCATATTAATGTATTCGTTGTTTCCAAATCCCACCGGTGGTTCCATCAATAACTTCTCAAGTTTGCGCTATATCTCTATCTTTAATCACTTTTTCAATGAGAATAAGTAGCATGCCAAATCCATTGCTTGTCATCAATTTAATTTGATGAAGGATAAGCATACAATAAATCTTATTCTTATTTCCTCTAGGTGATTCAATTCTTTTCTTCCAGAGGTTGTTCATGATGAAGTAATTCTCGGCTCTAGTGCTTCATCTTTTCTTTTCTGGAGTTCCAAGTTTTCTCGGTTATATCGTCGCGAAGCTTCATCTAAATCATTGCAAGGATTCACCTTGTGTTTTCAACTTCTCTTTCTTTCTATCATTTTCTTTACCGGAGTTCTTCATCGAGGCTCTACATGGTGGTTCATCAAGGATTCTTTTCATTCTTCAATTGTTCTTCAAGTTTTCTCTCAAAGCTATGACCCGCCAAGCTATACTCAAAATTAAACATGGTGCTCAACACATGTTTTGTTTTGAGGCGTTCAAGTATTCTTCTTCTTGCATTCCAAAGTGCAATTCTCCTACCTTATCTTTTGAGATGGTGTTATATCATTCTTGACAATTTCCATTCTTGTTTCGCGATTCACATGTTGTTAAGAATGAGGTATTTTAAATCCATCAATCTCTTCGTTGGAGTTATCTTGGTATAGATTTCACCTAAAACCTTCCCTAAGGAATGTTGTATTGTGGTGCTTATCAATTATCCAAGTTTTCTCCTATCCTCTCGGCGAAAGCAGTTTTCATCTCTTCGTGGATCTCAAGCAAGCAATTGTTTCCGTTAGTGGCCGGTTGTCACCTCAAATTTTGAGAAGTTTTTCCACAAGCCCACTACAAGCTTATTCGTTTCGTTGTTGGTTTCCAACAACTCCGTTATAACCTTCTTCGAAGGCTGATTTCCAAATTCAATTGTGGTAGAAGTTATCATTTTCTTCTCCATTCTGTTATTCCAATGATCTATCTTCTATTCTTTCTTCCGGAGGCATTGTGATGTTGTGCTCTTCACCCATCACGTCATTTTGTCAAGTTCATGTTATTTTCTTGCTTATCCATTTAACCGGAGTGTTGTCCGAATTTTGATCGTCCTTGTTCCTTGTTTATCTTGTTTCAACCAGAGTGGTTACAATTCCTTCTTGTCCATTGTACTCGTCATTCATAGCTTTTCAACCTCTCAAGGTTCTTTGGTTTCACTCTTTTGTCGAAGAAGCAACTTAGTTTTACCTCCTCTCTTCCTCTTCCGTTTCTCTCCGGTGCCATTCTAGATCTCGGGACGAGATCCTCTTGTAGTGGTGGAGTGTTGTAACACCCCGAGACCGACGCTCCAGATGCCTTCCAGCTACTCTGAGTTTCATCGTGTTATTTGTTTTGTTTGTTGCATCTCTTGCATTGCATCATGTCATCATGCAACCTTTTAAAAAAAAACTCAAATAAATTGTATGGATCTTCGATCCATTTAAATCAAGGGAAGGGTGACTTCTCTTTATAACATATCGTCCCAATATTAGGGAGCTATATTAAATATTTCTTTAATTAGGAATCACCCATACACACACTTGCAAAATAATTTCGTTCCTTTTCTGCTTCAAGTTTGGTCTCCAACCTTGCCAATAATTCTTTTGCCATTTTCCGGAGCTCCATCAAAAATCCGAACATTTTTGGACCTTCCTTTTATCAAGTCCTAGTTCAAACCCATTTGAATTAAATTCAAATGAGTTTGAATTTAAATCTTTCAATCATGGCCTTTCTATTTTTCTTGGATCGAGCATATTTTTGCGAGTCCGGGAAAATTACCCCCATGCTCAAATTATTTCTCCAACCCTTTCTTTATCTCCTTTTTCTTTCTTTGCTATTTACTGGTTTTGGTAAATAAAAGAGAGAGGGAGAAGAGAGCCCATCTAGCCTCCTAGGCCCAACCTCCAAGGCCCAACCGCTGCTCTAACGCTCAATCCCTCGCTCTCCTCATTCCTCCTCCTCGTTCCCTTCCGCCGCCACCACCCACACCCGCATCTCTCCCTCGATCCCCATCTCGCCCTGCTCTCCTACTTGCGCCCGATCCTCATCTCCCTCCTCTCGATCTCTCCCTCTCCCTCGCTCATGTCGCCATCCGCGGAGAAAGAGAGAGGAGCGAGACCCCTCAAGCCAACCACCGCGCAGCCCTCGACCTCCCCTCCTCTCGAGCGCGCCTCCCATCGCGCCCACCATGGCCTGCGAGGCCATCAGCATCCCCGCGTCCCCGCCGGCTCTCGTCGCCCTACCTCGATGCCCGCGCCTCCCGATCGATGTCGTCGGCGCTCCGGCCGACAAGGACCCCCCTTGTGCTGCCAAGAGGAGAGCTCCTCTTCCTTGCGCCCTGCTCCTTCCTCCTGAGCCTCTCCATCGAGCTTCTCTGCCTCCGCACCCGCAAGTCGTCGGCGTTCCCAACGGCCTCATTAGCCCCATTGCTGAACACGGACACCTCCAGGAGCTTCCCTGAGCTCCAGTAGCTCTCGCGTCGCCGTTCCCGCGACGGTGACCTCCCCTTCCTCTGGTCCTCCTCCTCACCTCATGCCCGGTGCCAGCCATGGCCGCCTCGCTGTTGCTCCACCATGTTCACCTCGCTACAGCTGCTCCCCTGCGTCGCTCAAGTCCCAGCAGCCCCTTTGCCTGCTCGTCACCATCGACCCGGCAGGAGCTCCGCCTCCCTGCTTCACGTCAAGGCCACGCTGGCCACTTCTTTCAGCCGCTGCTCGGCCATGCGCCAGCATCCCGCAGCTCGAGCGCACCTCCGGTGACCTCCCTAGGCAGGGCCTTGGCAAGTCCCTTAGATCCCCTTCAATTTGCCAAGACGCGGCAACCAGGAATGCCCAAGGACACCTTCGTGGATTTCGCCATGTTCACCGGATGCCTAGTACGACTACAGGACCATCAACACCAAGTACCCCTTTGGAACACCAAGTTCCACTACGTTTGCCATGTACATCTACACCAAGACCGGACCGACAAGTACCCCGACAACGTGTGTACCTCTACCGACGACCCCGGACATCTACGAAAAACGTGTACAACTACCGTCGCCAAGACCGTAAAGTTCGACTACCGCCCACGTGTACAACTTCAGTCGCGAGAACGTCTACTTCCACTATGACACGAGTACAACTACTTCCACTACGACCCGTGAACGACTACTTCCCTCGACGATTTTGAACCGCCCCGAAATGCACGCTTCAAAGGTATAATCCCGAGATGACGACCGCCCGTGAATGAATGCATTCTTGGTTGTATGAGATGCTTGAGTTTTGCACCGTGATCGAATCGTCCTTGCGATGCCCCTCTTTTGCCATGCCGCCGACCCGTGGGAACCCGGTAATCCGAGATCACCCCACCATCTTGCATGACTCGCTCACGTCACGCCTCCTTTTGCACCGGTATCTCCGTGAGCTACCGGAACCGATATGTTACCGTGGCATCATTTTCGGATATGTTGCCGTGGCATCATTTTCGGATATGTTGCCGTGGCACCATTTTTTGTTTCGCCGCCGTGGCACCCTTTTCGTTCCGCCATGGTGACCAAATGCCTCGTATCATGCTCATGTCAACATTTTCATAATAATTGCATAAACTTGTATATGTCATCCGCATCATGATAACAACATTTAAATGCTTAAAATTGTGTTTGCATTAAACTGCTAAATGACATGGGGATTTCTGGAATTGTTGTTTGTTGGTTCCGGCCTCATTTAAACTTGCCTAGATAGTTATTCTAATTATGCTTCACCCCTTGCCATGTTTAATAACATTTAATATTGTTGTACCTAAATGAGACAGAACTAAATAATTGTTGTGGTGTTCCGTCAATATGCAACTCATTGCATATTGAGCTCCACTTAATTTATAGTATTGTTTGTTGCACTTTGCCATGCCATGCCTCTTTAAACCGGACATGCATCATATTTGCTTGTGCATCATGCCATGATTATGTGATGGTTATTTACCAAGTTGTTTGCTTCTTTCCGGTTTACTTCTCTTGTTAGCTTCGGTTTCATTCCGGAGTTGTGAGGATTCGTTCGACTACGTCCGTTTGTCTTCTTCCTTGCGGGATTTCAGGCAAGATGACCATTACCCTCAATATCACTTCTATCTTTGCTTGCTAGTTGCTTCGTTCTATCGCTATGCTGTGCTACCTATCACTTGTTTACCATGCCTCCCATTTTGCCATGTCAGCCTCTAACCTTTTTACCCTTCCTAGCAAACCGTTGTTTGGCTATGTTACTGCTTTTGCTCAGCCCATCTTATAGCGTTGTTAGTTGCAGGTGAAGTTGAAGATTTCTCCATGGTGGACAGGATTATGATTGGGATATCACAATATCTCTTATATTATTAATGCATCTATATATTTGGTAAAGGGTGGAAGACTCGGCCTTTTGCCTGGTGTTTTGTTCCACTCTTGCCGCCCTGGTTTCCGTCATACCGGTGTTATGTTCCCGGATTTTGCATTCCTTACACGGTTGGGTGATTTATGGGACCCCCTTGACAGTTCGCTTTGAATAAAACTCCTCCAGCAAGGCCCAACCTTGGTTTTACCATTTGCCTACCTAAGCCTTTTTCCCTTGGGTTCTGCAGACTCAAGGGTCATCTTTATTTTACCCCCCCCCCCCCCGGGCCAGTGCTCATCGTGAGTGTTGGTCCAACCTGTCAACCGCCGGTGGCCACCAGGGGTAACTCTGGGCTGGCCTACCGGAAGTTTGGACAATCCGGTGTGCCCTGAGAACGAGATATGTGCAGCTCCTATCGGGATTTGTCGGCACATCCGGGCGGCTTTGCTGGTCTTGTTTTACCATTGTCGAAATGTCTTGCGAACCGGGATTCCGAGGCTGATCGGGTCTTCCCGGGAGAAGGTATATCCTTCGTTGACCGTGAGAGCTTGTGATGGGCTAAGTTGGGACACCCCTGCAGGGTATATTATCTTTCGAAAGCCGTGCCCGCGGTTATGAGGCAGATGGGAATTTGTTAATGTCCGGTTGTAGATAACTTGACACTTGACCTCTTTAAAACGCATCAACCGTGTGTGTAGCCGTGATGGTCTCTTTTCCGCGGAGTCCGGGAAGTGAACACAGTTTTGGGTTATGTTTGACATAAGTAGGAGTTCAGGATCACTTCTTGATCATTGCTAGCTTCACGACCATTCCGTTTGCTCTCTTCTCGCTCTTATTTGCGTATGTTAGCCACCATATTTGCTTAGTGTTTGCTGCAACTCCACCTCATTACCATTTCCTACGCATAGGCTTAAATAGTCTTGATCTCGCGGGTTTTGAGATTGTTGAGTCCTCGTGACTCACCAGATACTATCACAACAGTTGCAGGTGCCGATGATACCAGAATAGGTGATGCAATCGAGCTCAGATGGGAGCTCAACGAAGATCTTAGTTGTTGCTATGTATCGTTTCATGTTGATCAGTAGTGGAGCCTAGTTGGGACGATCGGGGAGCTAGCAGTTGGGTTATCTTCTTTTCTTTTGGCTTCGTCCGTAGTCGGACTATATGTGTGTACTCTGAATGATGTATGATTTATTATATGTTCATTGTGTGAACTGGCGATTGTAAGCCAACCCTTTATCCCATTCTTATTCATTACATGGGACTGTGTGAAGATGACCCTTCTTGCGACAAAACCACAATGCGGTTATGCCTCTAAGTCGTGCTTCGACACGTGGGAGGTATAGCCGCATCGTGGGTGTTACACGACCCCTCCTTGCCAGAGCAACCAGGCAAGCCCCCCCTTTGATCATCCCGATATCACCCATTGCATTCTCTCATGCTTGCATTAGATTTTGCTATTGTTATTGATTGCTCCTATTCTGATGCATAGCCTGCTTTTGTATCTGCTGTTGTACCTTACCTGCTTATCCTAAACTGCTTAGTATAGGTTGGTTAGTGATCCATCAGTGACCCCCACCTTGTCCTTGTTGCCCCAGCTTCATCATTGAAGACCCGATCAATGGGATCGAAGACCAGGCCTCGACACCTGATAACCCACAAGTGTAGGGGATCGCAACAATTTTCGATAAGTAAGAGTGTCGAACCCAACAAGGAGCTAAAGGTAGAATAAATATTCCCTCAAGTTCTATCGACCACCAATACAACTCTATGCACGCTTGACGTTCGCTTTACCTAGAACAAGTATGAAACTAGAAGTACTTTGTAGGTGTGATTGGAAAGGTTTGCAAGATAATAAAGAACATGTAAACAAAAACTAGGGGTTGTTTAGATAAAGATGCAAGAAAGTAAATATAGCGAGTGTGGAAAAGTGGTGGAAGGAGTTGTGAAATTGTCCCTAAGCAATTGACTACTTTACTAGACCGATAGCAAGTTTTTATGTGGGAGAGGCCCTGCTAGCATGTCATCCCTGACTTGGAATTCTATGCACTTATGATTGGAACTATTAGCAAGTAGTCCGCAACTACTAACATTCATTAAGGTAAAACCCAACCATAGCATTAAGATATATTGGTCCCCCTTCGATCTCGTATGTATCAATTTCTATGCTAGTCTAGAGCTTCTATCACTCTTGCCCTCCAATACATAGTCCTATCAACATACAACTAACCCTATGGTGTGATCCATGCGCGCGCTCATATGATGGGCACCATAGGACAGCAACATAACCACAAGAAAATTAAATCAATCACAGCAATTCATCAACCACCAATAGGACAATGAAGATCTACTCAGACATCATAGGATGGCAACACATCATTGGAAAATAATATGAAGCATAAAGCACCATGTTCAAGTAGAGGGCACAGCGGGATGCGGGAGAGTGGACCGCTGGATATAGAAGGGGGAAGGTGATGGAGATGTTGGTGAAGATGACAACGGTGTTGGTGAAGATCACGGTGATGATGATGGCCCCCGGCAACGCTCCGGCGCCACCGGAAGCAAGGGGGAGAGAGCCCCCCTTCTTCTTCTTCTTCCTTGGCCTCCTCCCTAGATGGGAGAAGGGTTTCCCCTCTGGTCCTTGGCTCCCATGGCTTGGGAGGGGCAAGAGCCCCTCCGAGATTGGATCTATCTCTCTGTTTCTGCGTTCTCTTATTCTGCCCTAGCACCATTTCCTTTATATCTGGAGATCCGTAACTCCGATTGGACTGAAACCTTCGCCGAGATCGTTTTCCAAAAATTAGATTTCTTGCGGCCAAAGAAGGGCATCAACCACCTTACGGGTGGCCCACGAGATAGGGGGCTTGCCCCCCTGGAGGGGAGGCGTTGGCCACTCTCGTGGCCACCTCGGGCACCGTTTCGCGTTGATTCTTCCTCCCAAAAATCACAAATATTCCAAAATAATTCTCGGTCCGTTTTTATCCCATTTGGACTCTGTTTGATATTGGGTTTCTGCGAAACATAAAACATCCAGCAAACAAGAACTGACACTGGGCACTGGATCAATATGTTAGTCCCAAAAAATAGTATAAAAAGTTGCCAAAAGTATATGAAAGTTGGATAATTGGCATGGAACAATCAAATATTATAGATACAACGGAGACGTATCAGTATCCCCAAGCTTAATTCCTGCTCGTCCTCGAGTAGGTAAATGAGAAAAAGATAATTTTTGATGTGGAATGCTACCTAGCATAATCTTGATCATGTGTCTAATAATGGCATGAATATTAAGATACGAGTGATTGATAGCAATAGTCTATCATTTGACATAAAAACAATAATACTTCAAGCATACCAACCAAGCAATTATGTCTTATCAAAATAACATAGCCAAAGAAAGCTCATCCCTACAAAATCATATAGTGTGGCTATGCTCCATCTACATCACACAAAGCATTCAAATCATGCACAACCCCGATGACGAGCTGAGCAATTGGTTCATACTTTTTAACGCGCTTCAGCTTTTTCAACTCTTATGCAATACATGAGCGCAAGCCATGGACATAGCACTATGGTGGTATATGGTGGTGGTTGTGAGGACAAAAAGGGAGAAGATAGTCTCACATCAACTAGGCGTATCAACGGGCTATGGAGATGCCCATCAATAGACATCAATGTGAGTGAGTAGGGATTGCCATGCAACAGATGCACTAAGAGCTAAAAGTGTATGAAAGCTCAAACTGGAAACTAAGTGGGTGTGCATCCAACTTTCTTGCTCATGAAGACCTCGGGCATTTGAGGAAGCCCATCATCGGAATATACAAGCCAAGTTCTATAATGAAAATTCCCACTAGTATATGAAAGTGAAAGCTCAAGAGACTCTCTATATGAAGAACATGGTGCTACTCTGAAGCACAAGTGTGGTAAAAGGATACTAACATTGCCCCTTCTCCCTTTTTCTCTCATTTTTTTATTTTCTTTTTCTTTCTTTTTTTCTTTTTGGTGGGCTTCTTTGGCCTCTTTTTTTATTTGGGCTTCTTTGGCCTCTTTTATTTTTCATAAAGTCTGGAGTCTCATCCCGACTTGTGGCGGAATCATAGTCTCCATCATCCTTTCCTCACTGGGGCAATGCTCTAATAATGATCATCATCACACTTTTATTTACTTACAACTCAATATTACAACTCGATATCTCGAAAAACAAATATGACTCTATATGAATGCTTCTGGCGGTGTATCGGGATGTGCAATGATCTAGCATAGCAATGACATCAAAAAAATGGACAAGCCATGAAAACATCATGCTAGCTATCTTACGATCATGCAAAGCAATATGACAATGAATGCTCAAGTCATGTATATGATGATGATGGAAGTTGCATGGCAATATATCTCGGAATGGCTATGGAAATGCCATAATAGGTAGGTATGGTGGCTGTTTTGAGGAAGGTAAATAATGGGTTCATGATACCGGCGAAAGTTGCGCGACACAATAGAGGCTAGCAAAGTGGAAGGGTGAGTGTGCGTATATCCATGGACTCACATTAGTCATAAAGAACTCATATACTTATTGCAAAATTCTACTTAGCCCTCAAAGCAAAGTACTACTACGCATGCCCCTAGGGGGATAGATTTGTAGGAAAAGACCATCGCTCGTCCCCGACTGCCACTCATAAGGAAAGCAATCAAAGAGCACCCCATGCTCCAGCTTCGTAACATAACGGTTCGCCATACGTGCATGCTACGGGACTTCCAAACCTCAACACAAGTAATTCTCAATTTCACAATTACTCAACTAGCACAACTCTAATATCACCACCTTTATATCGGAAAACTATTGCAAGGAATCAAACATGTCATATTTAGCGATCTACAAGTTTATGTAGGATTTTATGACTAACCATGTGAATGATCAATTCCTATCATCTCTCTAAATAGATATAAGTGAAGCAAGAGAGTTTAATTCTTTCTACAAAAGTTATGCCCACGCTCTAACAAATATAAGTGAAGCAAAAGAGCATTCTACAAATGGCGGTTTTCTATGTGAAGAGAAACAGGCAATCCAAACTTCAAATGATATAAGTGAACCACATGAAGCATTCTATAAAGCCATACTCAAAAGATTTAAGTGAATTGCAATGAGCATTCTATAAATCAACCAAGGACAATCTCATACTAGCATGGTGCATAAAATAAAAGTGAAAACTAAATGCAAAAGTCGCTCCAAGACTTGCACATAATGCATGAACGAAACGAATTCGAAAACATACTGATATTTGTTGAAGAAAGAGGGGATGCCTTTCGGGGCATCCCCAAGCTTAGACTCTTGAGTCTCCTTGAATATTTACTTGGGGTGCCTCGGGCATCCCCAAGCTTGAGCTCTTGCCTCTCTTCCTTTTCCTCATATCGAGACATCCTCGATTAGACACTACATCCACACAAAACTTCAACAGAAAACTCGGTAAGATCCGTTAGTATAATAAAGCAAATCACTACTCTAAGTACTGTAGAAGACCAATTCATATTTTATTTTTGCATTGTGTCTACTGTAATATAGCTTTTCCATGTCTTAATCCACTGATATAAATTGATAGATTCATCAAAACAAGCAAACTATGCATCAAAAACAGAATCTGTCAAAAACAGAACAGTCTGTAGCAATCTAAACATCCACCATACTTCTGGTACCCCAAAACTTCTACCAAAATTAGGAAAAAGAAACAATTTGTACAGAAAGACAGTTCAATAGGAATCAGAACCAATTGACGTTCCAGTTAAAAATGTAAAATCGCGCACTACAGCCAAAGTTTCTGTCCTGCACCGTACAAACCAACAAGCATTGTAAACATCCTAAAGGCAAACCTTGGCACATTATTTTTATAACAAAATGGAATTGTACAAGGGGATAATTATTTTTGTTGAAAAGTTTCTATAATCAAGATTCACAAAGTTTCCGTGAGCATGAACAAAGTTCAAGGAGCTCTCCCACTTCAACAATGCTTGTCTCTCTCACTTTCACTTTCCTTTTTGAAAAGTTTTTAGGTTCCCCTCTTTATTTTTTTGTTTTTAAACTATATAAAAGCACTCAACAGAAATAAATGACTCTCTAAAACTTCTGGGTTGTCTCCCTGGCAGCACTTTCTTTAAAGCCATTAAGCTAGGCATTTAGTGCTCAAGTAATGGATCCACCCGGATCCCAAGGTATATCGAAGGCAATTTTAATTAACAATGATTTGTAATTTAGTAGTGAGCACAAAGTAACATATATCATGCAACAACGAAGTATAACTCTCTTCCTATGCATCGGCATGTCATAAAAGAACAATTCATGCACACAAAGTAAAGGCCAATGCATAGTATAAGCAGTTTCTTGCAATTCTATCGTGTTGGAAACATAAAGAGGCAGAGATGTAGTTCCTCTCTCATAATAATTGCAAGTAGGAGCAGCAAGCACATGCATATTACATTCATCAGAATCATCATATGCAATGGTAAAAGGCAACCCATCAATATAATCCTTAATAAGCACAAACTTCTCCGATAAAGTGTGGTAGGGAGAATTCAAAAAAGATAATAGGACTATCATGCGTGGGTGCAATAGCAACAATTTCATGTTTAACGTAAGGAACTATAGCAAGTTCATATCCATAAGCATAATTCATATTGGCATCTTGGCCAGAAGCATAGCAAGCATCATCAATAATCTTGATCATGTGTCTAATCATGGCATCATCAATAAACCGAGGAGTTTTAGTCCGTAGGACGAACAACAATCATACCAAAGGCTAGCTTCTAGGGTTTAGCCTCTCTGATCTCGTGGTAGATCAACTCTTGTACTACCCATATCATCAATATTAATCAAGCAGGAGTAGGGTTTTACCTCCATCGAGAGGGCCCGAACCTGGGTAAAAACATCATGTCCCTTGTCTCCTCTTACCATCCGCCTAGACGCACAGTTCGGGACCCCCTACCCGAGATCCGCTGGTTTTGACACCGACATTGGTGCTTTCATTGAGAGTTCCTCTGTGTCGTCACCTTTAGGCCCGATGGCTTCTTCGATCATCAACCATGACGCGGTCCAGGGTGAGACTCTTCTCCCCGGACAGATCTTCGCATTCGGCGGCTTCGCACTGCGGGCCAATTCGCTTAGCCATCTGGAGCAGATCGAAAGCTACGCCCCTGGACATCAGGTCAAATTTTGAAGCTTAAACTACACGGCCGACATCCGCGGGGACTTGATCTTCGAAGGATTCGAGCCACGGCCAAGCGCGCTGCACTGTCACGATGGGCATGATCTAGCTCTGCCGCCGGACAGCGCCCAGAGCGCTGCTCAGGTGTCCGCTCTGACCCTTAGCTCGGAGCCGACCACGCCAGTCGGGGACGGACGGTTGGATGCCGCCCCAGGAGCCACAATTCCTACGGTGATAGAGCCGGATACCGGCCTAGTCCTTTGTGAGGCCTGTGACTCCAAGGTGCCGGACTCCTTTCCGGACTCCGAATCTCCCGCACCCCTTCCGATCGAACCCGATTGGGCTCCGATCATGGAATTCACCGCCGTGGACGTCTTTCAGCACTCGCCCTTTGGCGACATCCTGAATTTACTAAAGTCTCTCTCTTTATTAGGAGAGCCCTGGCCGGACTATGATCAGCGAGGTTGGGATGCGGACGACAAAGAAATTCGAACCCCGCCCACCACCCACTTCATAGCCACTGTCGACGATCTAACCGACATGCTCGACTACGACTCTGAAGACATCGACGGTATGGACGCCGATGAAGGAGACAATCAAGAACCAGCGCCTATAGAGCACCGGACAATCACCTCATCACACGATGTATACATGGTGGACACACCTAAAAGAAGCAACGACGAGGATCAAAAGGGCGCAACCAGGGATCGTTCCCTCGAAAAACAATCAAAGTGGTGGCGTAAGCGCCGCGCCAAGCCCCACCTCGACAGAGACCCAGCCATAGAGCAGGGCGAATCAACGGAAGATGAACATGCCATCGAGCAACCGTCCAAACAGGGCGGACAAACCGAACAATCCATCCCGGCAAAGATAATAGTCCGGACGACCTCACGCCGGACAAGTCGCTGGAGCACCAGAACCTCCACCAAAGGCTCGTCGCCACTGCCCGTAGCCTGAAAAAGCAGAAGCGGAAGCTCAAAACAGCGGAAGATGCACTCAGAATCAGATGGGGCAAAGTACTCAATACCGCACACAAGTACGGCAACAGTCATCACACAAAGAGCTATCAGAAGCGGAAATTACTACCGGAATTTGATGAAGAGGCCTTAGAGCCCCCACAGTCAAAAAACAAGGAAGCCACCAGGTTGGATAGATGACCCCACGATCGACCTCAAGCAACAAAGGGCGCCGCACTCAATACGGCACGCGATCCGCCCAAGGATTCGCATCAAAAAACCGGTCCAACCAGATCCATCTACGGGCCAAGAAAGCAAGCTCCAGTGAGCAATGCAACGCAAAAATATCTGAACATCGCGACACACCTACATACAGGGGTGCCGCACATCCCCTATGTTTCACCGATGAGGTACTAGATCATGAATTTCCAGCGGGATTCAAGCCCGTAAACATAAAAGCATACGACGGAACAACAGACCCTGGAGTCTGGATCGAGGATTATATCCTCCACATACACATGGCCAGAGGAGATGACCTTCACGCCATAAAATACTTACCCCTTAAGCTCAAAGGGCCAGCCCGGCATTGGCTTAAAAGCCTTCCCGAAAACACCATAGGAAGTTGGGAAGAGCTCAAGGATGCTTTCCGGGCAAATTTTCAAGGGACCTATGTCCGACCTCCGGATGCAGACGATCTGAGTCATATAACTCAACAACCCGGAGAGTCAGCCCGGAAACTCTGGAACGGATTTCTTACTAAAAAGAATCAGATAGTCGACTGTCCGGACGCCGAAGCCCTAGCAGCTTTCAAACATAGTGTCCGAGACAAATGGCTCGCCAGACACCTCGGCCAAGAAAAGCCAGGAACAATGGCTGCATTAACAATCCTGATGATCCGCTTTTGCGCAGGAGAGGATAGCTGGTTGGCAAGAAGCACCACCAGCAACCCAAGTACATCCGAACTCAGAGATGGAAACGGGAAACCGCGCCGTAACAAAGAACAGCGCCGGATCAAGGATAACAGCCCGATGAGCACGGCAGTCAACGCCAGATTCAAAAGCTCTCGGCAAAATCAGAAAAAGGCGCCCCCCAAAGATGACAGGGACGAGCTATCTAACCTCAACAAAATCTTGGACAAAATATGTCAAATCCACAGTACTCCCGGGAGACCTGCAAACCACACCCACAGAGATTGTTGGGTCTTCAAGCAGTCCGGCAAACTCAACGCCGAACACAAGGGGCTCGACACACCAAGCGAGGATGACGACGCACCCCACAAGCAGAACACCGGAGAACAAAAGAAGTTCCCACAAGAAGTCAAAACAGTAAATTCACTTCAGGTGACAAAAGGGAAAAACAGAATGGACCCTACGAAGATACGCGCCATACGGCCTGCCCCAGAGGAGCCCCGCCACTGGTTGTTACAGCCAATCACCTTCGATCATCAGGATTACTCCAGAGGTATCCGGAACACAGGCTGGACTGCCTTGGTCTTGGATCTGATTATTGACGGACTCCAATTTACACAAGTCCTAATGGACGGCGGCAGTGACCTAATTATATCAGGACACAATCCGCAAACTGGGGGTAAACCCAGCAATAATTTGCCATGGCAACACTTCCTTTCAAGGAGTCACGCCGGGCCCAGATACCCAGAGTATGGGTTCCCTTTCGTTAGAAGTCATGTTCGGCTCACCCGACAACTTCCGAAGCGAAAAGCTAACCTTCCACATCGCCCCATTCATAAGTCGCTATCAAGCGCTACTGGGACGCGAAGCTTTCGCCCGCTTTAACGCAATACCACATTATGCATCCCTTACACTCAAAATGCCCGGTCCACGAGGCATCATCTCATTAAAGGGAAATATCAATTGATCCCCGAAGTACGGGTAATGGTGCGGCCACCTTGACAGCCGCACACTAATCCAGCCCTACTACCCCGGACATGGCTCGATGAGTCCGACGTAAACATACAAAGACTTAATAGCCGCATAACCCTGTACAAGGGGCTCCGCGTGTTTACACCAGGAGACAATACGGCTCAATTTTACTCATGTCTCTGTATTATATTTTGTTTATTTTAATATAGATTTCTCGCACGATTATTTTTCACTAAGTTCCTCTCTTTCGCAGACGAACAGCATGCTACGCCCGTCCAGGATACGGAACAACGGAGACACAAGCGCAGACGTGTAGTCGGGACCCATTTTAAGGATTCTTTTCAGATTAAGACCCTGCGTAAACCTTTTTTATAGTCTCTTGTTGATAACATCCCCTGCTTTTCGCTATAACCGAGGAGGAGGCTGGCGTCTTGGCATGTGGCCACGCCAGAATTTTGCGTGTTCCTGGGCACCAGGGGCTTCTTACCAAGGGCTTTTGTTTGGCCCATTTTCATAAAGACCGAATACCTTAGGGAGTGTTCGGCGTCGCGAGTTTGGCCTTATATGCATCAGCTCCGAATCATGTCTTTGGTCAAATGTTGGGTTTGCCCGGCTCATGTGTTTTGCTTCCTTACGTTCCGCTCTATCGGCTAAGGCGGCACCAGGATAACTACTGCGATTGTGCCCCGGTTTGGCCAGGCGAGCACCTCAGTAGAGAAAGCCGAAAACTGACTGTCATGATATAGCGAGAGACTGGTCAACCACTCGTTGACTTTCGAAATCTTTAGGATTCCTCCGCATTAATGAAGGGTCGCTTCCCGGTCAGGCACACACATGCCCCGAATTCGGGCGAGCGCGGTGCCCGTAGGGGCTACTCAGTAGCCCCACTGTCAAACTCCTATGGCTAAGTGAAAGTGATAAAGCATTATAGTCCGGTTGCCTAGTTCGCTGCGCTATCACCTCCTTTATAGGACCAAGACGTTGGATTAAGTGTGAAAAGGCGCCTTTTCGCGAACAACCCCGCATTATATGCGTGGGAGCTGAAGCCAACGACTGCCATCTTTCAGGTTATATACACATATACATTAACGGCCGCACATGAGGCATTATAATTCTTGCAAGCACAAGTATATAAATCTTTTATATTCTATCAAAATATTTGTCTTACAATAGCATATGCTATTTGAACACAACATCCTTCGAGCACTACGCTTCTATTAAACGAGCGCCCTAAAGAACTTCCTCAAAGTAGTGCTTGGCAGGTACTCGGCTTTCATCCGAATCCCGGGATGCAACAACACTGGCCTTCATATCCGCCCAGTATGTTTTGACACGGGCAAGAGCCATCTGTGCACCCTCTATGCACGCCGACCTCTTCATTGCATCAACATGCGGCACTGAACCAAGGAACTGCTACACCAAGCTAAAATAACTCTTCGGCTCTGGCTCTTCCGGCCATAGACGACTCGCAACATACCTCATGGCGAGTCCGGATAACCTGTTCAGCTCCCCCCAGGCGGCCAAACTGTCGGATACCGAAAGTGGGCGTTCTGGATTGTGGAACTGCGACCAAAAAAGTTCTTCCAATTCATGGTCACCTCGACCCCGGAAGTGTTCGGCCGCGTCTGCCGCACTCAGTGCCAAATCCAAATAAGTGTTCTCCGCACTCCACTGCCGGTCTAACGGAGCATACTTACGATCCCTGAACTTCATCCGCAGCATGTAGGGCTTTCCAGCCGTGATATCTTCGGCCTGACGTAGCTCCTCCTTCATAGCTCTCATTGTAGAGCGAGTATCCTTGGCCTCGGCAGTGATCTTTTCAAGGTCCTTCTGAGCCGCCCTATCTTCTTGTTCAAGAAATTTACAACAGTCGGCAGCACCCTTCAATTTTATAGCCATCTCGACTATTACTTTCTTGCTCTGGCAGTGAGCAGCCTGTTCGGCTTTTAGCTCTTCAGCCGCCTTAACGGCAGCCACATCACTTTTCCTTGCTCGCTCCTTGGCTCGGGCAAGTTCCGCCCAGAGGTTCTCCATGACAGCAACACCATCTACATTAAGCACATATCTTATAAAGCACGAGCATCGAACTCCTCTTATCAGATGGCTTTGGAACATACCTTGTGCCTCGTCTAGCCGCTTATTTACAAGCGCGATGTCGGCATCTGCTACGTCAAGTTGCCGCTTTAGCTCGGCAGATTCATCAGTCCGGCTAGCCACCGAACGCCGCGCCACCTTCATAAAAAAGGTGACATATTATACCTGGGGTTATGATCCTCTGTGCGCCGTCACTTTTGACAACACACAGAGTAACAGGGGCTACTATTTAGACAGGACACATTTTATATATGCGGCTCTACCAAAAGGTACACCTTTTCACGTACCTCAAAGCCTGTCAGTAAACTCCTGGCGGCCTCGTATAATCCGCTTTCCACGGATGAAATCCTTCCAATCACCGTGTTCATCAACATACGGTGTTCTTCTGAGATAGACGCTCGCCCGAGCAGATCCTTCAGCCCCTCCGACCGCGCACCAGAGGGTGTCGGACTAGCCTGACGACCTTTTTCAGGGTCCGGACATGGAAAAACCCTTCGAGACGACACCTCAGGGTCGCCTGCCTCGTAAGACGGTGCAGCTAGGGGAGGCGTTTTGCTCTCCATCATCTCCGGATGAAGATCCCCTGAGGATGAGCTCTGCTGAGAAGGGTTGAGATCTGAACTGCAAGGTAATATTTCAGTTATCGTCCTCAGAAATAAGACAGGGATGTCACTCATTTTGGAACCCCTATCTTTACTTACGGCTCGGTGGAGAGCTGATCCCCTTGGGAGCGTAATGCGGCCGGGGCATTCTCCGGCGCCGGATCCTCTAGTGAAGATTTCTTCCCCCGTTTTGAGGCCATCTCCTCCGGGTCTTTAGAGGCAGTCCTTTTTTTGCCTGGTTGGGGGAATTCTCGATCCCTCCCTTTTTGACAGCCTCCTTCACGGAGGCGGTAGCTCCTTGGTTCCCCTCTTCACCTTCTGCCAAAGGCGCAATCTCCAGCATCCTGGTTAACACGGGATCCGGCGTGGTCTCAGGCAGGGGGGCTGGACACCTGATAAGATTTTCTTTCGCTATCCACTCCCGTTCAAAGGATAGCTCTGTTAAGGGCAATTTTATGATAAAAATACGGATGGCGTGTCCAAATACGGGGCCACTTACTTGGGCATCCGGGCGATTGCAGCTCAGACCCGCGTCCTCGGACAAGTCCGGACAGCTTGCTTGTGATCCGAAGAACAATTTGTACATCTCCACGGGCGTCGTGCCCATATAGTGTTGGAGGACTCGCGGTCCCTCCGGATTGAATTCCCACAGGCGGAGGGGGCGACGTTTGCAGGGCAGCATGCGGCGAATCAGCATAACTTGCGCCACTACGGTCAAGTTGATATCTCTTTCTAGGAGATCTCGAATGCGGCCCTGCAGCAAGGGCACGTCTTTGGACGGACCCCAGATAAGCCCTTCATTGACCCATGACGCTAGCCGTGGGGGGGGGGGACCCGAGCGAAAAGCAGGTGGCGCCACCCATGTGGTGCCCCTGGGGGCTGTGATGTAAAACCAGTCCCGCTGCCATAAGCCGAACTCCTCTTAGAAAGAGCCCTCGGGCCCTGGAGCGTCGACCATCTTGCTTATGGTAGCTCCTCCGCACTCAGCGTGCTGCCCCTTGATCATCTTCGGTTCTACCTTGAAGGTTCTAAGCCACAATCCGAAGTGAGGAGTAATATGGAGGAAGGCCTCACACACGACAATGAAAGATGATATTTGGAGGATGGACTCTGGAGCTAAGTCATGAAATTCCAGCCCGTAATAAAACATAAGCCCCCTCACGAAGGGATCAATCGGGAAGCCTAGCCCTCGAAGGAAGTGAGATGCGAACACCACGCTCTCACCGGGCTGGGGAGTGGGAATGGCCTGCCCTTGAGCGGGCAGCCTATGCGAGATTTTGCCGGTTAGATACCTGGCATCTCTCAGTTTTCGCACGTCTTCTTCCGTAACGGAGGAAGGCATCCACCGGCCTTGAAGGTTGGAGCTGGACATCATCGAAGGTCCGAAGCACCTAAAACTGGAGCTTTGGGTGTTGGAATTCGAGGCGAGGGGCGGATTCGATTGAATTGAAAAGAAAGGAGTCGAGCCTTGGTCTCTTTATAAAGAGGTTGAATACCAAGAGCCCTCCCCGTAACCGTTTGGGACTCGCTTTCAATTAGGGAGTCATACCGAAGGCACGGTTGGGTTACTCACGCTCGTATTGATGAGAATCCCGGAATAAGGGGACATGATCTCTGCTTTGACAAGACGTGCCAAGGAAACCGCCTCGCTAAACGCCCTGAGGTGGAACAGTAAAATGATTCGAACAAAGGCTTGGTCGTGGCGTGATGTCACGCAGCGGAATACGTCAGCAGATTAGATTTGTGCAGATATTATTCTCTCTACGGTGGTATGTGGAACTTATTTTGCAGAGCCGGACACTATCCTTGTCTTCAACATCTTCTATGAAGTATTCGGAGGAGGAACCCGCCTTGCAATGCCGAACACAATTTGCGTGCCGGACTCGTCGTCATTGAAGCCTAGTTCAGGGGCTACTGAGGGAGTCCTGGATTAGGGGGTGTCCGGATGGCCGGACTATGACCTTTGGCCGGACTCCTGGACTATGAAGATACAAGATTGAAGACTTCGTCCCGTGTCCGGATAGGACTTTCCTTGGCGTGGAAGGCAAGCTTGGCGATAGATATGAAGATCTCCTCCCATTGTAACCGACTTTGTGTAACCCTAGCCCTCTCCTGTGTCTATATAAACCGGAGAGTTTTAGTCCGTAGGACGAACAACAATCATACCATAGGCTAACTTCTAGGGTTTAGCCTCTCTGATCTCGTGGTAGATCAACTCTTGTACTACCCATATCATCAATATTAATCAAGCAGGAGTAGGGTTTTACCTCCATCGAGAGGGCCCGAACCTGGTGTCACGCCCAATATGCGACCCTATCCAAAAGGAACTCGAAGGTCCCACCAAGGATAGACCCGCATATTGAAACGCTTTTGCAAGGTGGATATCATTACATCAACATTACATAATAGATGGGGATACATACATAAGGCATACACTGCCACACGAATACATCATCACAATACATAAGAGCAACATCCGACTATGGATGAAACATAAACAGAAACTCAAACGACATCCACCCTGCTAGCCCAGGCTGCCGACCTGGAACCTATCCCCTGATCAAAGAAGAAGCAGAAGAAGAACTCCAAACAAGCAAACATCGCTCTCGCGTCATGATCATCGCATAACCTGTACCTGCAACTGTTGTTGTAGTAATCTGTGAGCCACGAGGACTCAGTAATCCCATTACCATGGGTATCAAGACTACCAAAGCTTAATGGGAAAGGAAGGGGTAAAGTGGTGAGGCTGCAGCAGCGACTAAGCATATATGGTGGCTAACATACGCAAATAAGAGCAAGAAGAGAGAAAACGGAACGGTCGTCAACTAGTAATGATCAAGAAGTGATCCTGAACTCCTACTTACGTCAAACATAACTCAGAAACCGTGTTCACTTCCCAGAATCCGCCGAAAAGAGACCATCACGGCTACACACACGGTTGATGCGTTTTAATTCGGATCTGGTGTCAAGTTATCTACAACCGGACATTACCAAATTCCCATCTGCCTATAACCGCAGGCACGGCTTTCGAAAGATTATACCCTGCAGGGGTGTCCCAACTTAGCCTATGACAAGCTCTCGCGATCAACAAAGGAATAGACCTTCTCCCAGGAAGACCCGATCAGACTCGGAATCCCGGTTTACAAGACATTTCGACAATGGTAAAACAAGACCAGCAAGACTGCCCGTTGTGCCGACAAATCCCGATAGGAGCTGCACATATCTCGTTCTCAAGGCACACCGGATGAGCAAGACGACGGGTTGGCATAGACCCTGGTTGCCCAGGGGGCACGGGACATCGCTCGGTTTGGACCAACACTTAGACAAGCATTGGCCCGGGGGGGCTAAAAATAAAGATGACCCTTGGGTTAATTACTCCCAAGGGAAATATAGGTGGTGGTGAGGCAAATGGTAAAACCAATGTTGGGCCTTGCTGGAGGAGTTTTATTCAAAGCGAACTGTCAAGGGGGTCCCATAAATCACCCGACCGCGTAAGGAACGCAAAATCGGGGAACATAACACTGGTATGACAGAAACTAGGGCGGCAAGAGTGGAACAAAACACCAGGCATAAGGCCGAACCTTCCACCCTTTACCAAGTATATAGATGCATTAATAGTAATATAAGAGATATTGTCATATCCCAATCAAAATCATGTCCACCATGGAGAAATCTTCAACTTCACCTACAACTAGCAACACTATAAGAGGGCTGAGCAAAGCGGTAACATAGCCAAGCAACGGTTTGCATAGGAAAGGTGTCAAAGGTTAGAGGCTCGTGGCAATTTGGGAGGCTTGATGAGCAAAAGATAGGTAACGCAGCATAGCGATAGAACGAAGCAACTAGCATAGCAATGATAGTAGTGAGATCCAGGGTAGCGGTCATCTTGCCTGAAATCCCGCAAGGAAGAAGAACGAGTCCATGAAGAAGACGAACGGATGAAACCGAACCAAGCGTAGACGAACGAATCCTCACGATCGCAACATTACCGGAACTAAGAAGCAACACCGGAAAGAAACAAACAACATGGTAAACACACAAGCATAATCATGGCATGATGCACAATCAAGTATGATGCATGTCCGGTTTAAAGAGACATGGCATGGCAAACTGCAACACACAATACTATCAATTAAATGGAGCTCAATATGCAACGAGTTGCATATTGACAAAACACCACATGCAATTATTTAGTTTGATCTCGGTTATGTACCCAACAATATTAAATGTTATTATCATGGCAAGGGGGTGAAACATAATGAAACTACCTATCTAGGCAAGTTTAAATGAGGCCGGAAACAACAAACAATAATTCCGGAAAATCCCCATGTGCATATTTTAGATTGGGTATTGTTCTGCCCTAAACACAATTTTAATGTTGTTAAACAGCAACATAAAGTGCACCATGTTAATCTAGGCATTTTTCCACCCCATTTACATATAAAGTTTATTTAAAACCGAGCTACGGTTATTTAGTTATGAATTAAAGCATTTTAACATGGCATTATGCAAAATAAACACAAACAACATGTTAAACATTTTTAACATAGATGAAAGTGGCATATTATTAATCTACACAATTTTTTGAGCATTTTAGATATATAAATTATTTTAATCCGATGCACAGTTTGTGAGATATTAAATGCATGAATATCAGGGGGTTTTCTGTAAAACTGTTAATCCTCGGATAAATAGACAAATTCGCAGTTAGGGAAAAAAATATATGCGAGCCGAAATCTGGAACAGAGGCTGAACAGGGCAGGCGCTGGGGCAGCTCACCCATGGGCTTAGCCCAGACGGTGAGGAGGAGGCCGGGCAGGCAACGCTGGGCCTTGGAACCAGGTTGGACCGGAGGCGCGATGCGGCTGGGCCTTCACGAGATGCGGCCCAGGAGGAGCGCGACCAGGGGTCAACGCGCGGAGGGAGCGTCGTCCTCCCGAACCAGAGGACGAGCGAGGCGGCGGCGAGGCATGGAGGTCGACGGCGAGAGGGGAACCGCGGGGAAGGCGAGGGACGACCGGGATCCGCCAGATCCGGTGGTGGGGAACCCGTTCCCGGGGTTTGCGGCACCGGAGGTGAAGATCCAGCGAGCTTGGGCGCCGGCTTCCATGGCAGGGCTTCCAAGACGGAGAGAGAGAGAGAGAGTAGTTAGATATGGGGGAACGACAAGGGGAGAGGGAGGAGAAACCGAGAGGGGCCGCAGGAGACCTGGCCTGCTGGAGGAGGTCGTCGGCGGCGGCTGAGCTCTGGTGCGACGGCGCTGGACGCCGGCACTGGACGAACGGGAGGAGCTCCTCTCCTCCCTGGATCGGGGCGAGGCACAGGGGCACGGGCTCGGGGACGGGCCCTGATGGGCTTGGCGGGCCCTCCCTGAGCCTGGACGGGCTGCGGTGAGGGGAACTGCCAGGGGGGCGCTGGGAGGCCGCGTGGCGACCCCTGGTTGGCGGGGAGCGATGGCCGGGCGGCGGCTGGCCGCTCAGGACGTGCCACGTGGCGGAGGGGGGCTGGAGGGCGCTGGATTTGGAGGGGGAAGGCGGCGGCGCGGCCCCCGAGGTGGGAGGAGGTGGCTGTGGGTTGGGTGGCGTGGAAAAAGAGGAGGAGGGAGGTTAGGGCGACCAGATTTGGTAGGAGGGGGGGTTTAAATAGGAAAGGGGGGCTAGGGTTTAGTCTCTAGGGGGTTTTGGAGCGTTTCGGGGCCTCAGATCGACATCGGACGGCTCCGGATCGAGGGAAAGTGTAGGAGGGCTAGAGGGGCTGTGTAGAGGGGGTTGGGCTGAGAGAAGAGGGGAGAAATGCAGCCCGACAACTGTTTCAGAGACCGAAACGTCCGACGAATATACCGACTATATCACGGTTATATATTTAACGGTTGGGCAGTCAAACGAACTCCGAATGCGATGAAACTTGGCAGGCGCTCTGTCTACACTATAATAAGACCGCACGACAAGTTGCAACCCATTCCGAGAACATTTTTATGCCACTTATAAAATAATATTTCGGAGGTGCCGCGGGCGCGTGCAAGTGTGGTCGGGCTCAGAACGGACAACGGAGAGAACCGGGGAAACCCGGACGGATGCAAGTTTTATGAAAACAATGCCGATGCAATGCACATGATGCTATGAGATGAGATGCATAACAAGAACAAAATGCAAAACAACAGACAAAAACCCAACCACGGAGGAAATAATAAATCACATAGCCAGAAATGGCAAGACTCGGAGTTACGAATATGGAAAGTTGCATCCGGGGCGTTACACCTGGGTAAAAACACCGTGTCCCTTGTCTCCTGTTACCATCCGCCTAGATGCACAGTTCGGGACCCTGGTTTTGACACCGACAATAAGAAACTATAGCAAGTTCATCTCCATAAGCATAATTCATATTGGCATCTTGGCCACAAGCATAGAAAACATCATCAAAAAAGGATATTTCAAACAAATTCAAGGGATCATAGCAATCATCATACCAATCATCCTTCGGTAAGCACGAAGGGGAATTAAATAATGTATGAGTTGGAGGGTTACTTTCATTAGAAGGTGGGCACGGGTAGCTAATCCGCTCTTCCTCCTTTTGTTCTTCACTCTCCTCATCATCTTTTTCATCCAATGAGCTCACTGTTTCATCAATTTCTTCTTCCATAGCTTCCTGCAAAATATTAGTCTCTTCTTGGACAGTGTTGACTTTCTTCATAAAAGCATTAATATAGTGATTGTATTCATAATTTTCATAGCAATATCCAAGTATAGCAAGATTTTTAGGCCTATAACCATCATCATCAAAAGCTTCATACTTTTCAAACAAAGCTTCAATTTCATAAGCAGCCTTAAAAGCAACAAATTCTTCTATTTGTTCCACATCATAGTAATCATATATACCATTAGCATAAGAAGCTAAGGTTTCATTATCGTTAAATTTGCATGAAAAGGGAAGGTGTGGGGCCTTCATCCTAGAGCAACAAGTAATATCATATCTCAAGCAGAGATTCCAGGCATACCAACGCAACATAATAAATTGATCCCATAATAGTTTCCCTTTTTGTGTCGAGTGATAATCCCTAAAGTATTCATGTTGATCCAACGTGTCTCCCATTATAAAGTTGAATGGGGCTTTCTCAGGATTATCAAAGTAGTACATAATATATTTCACATAATGAGCATCGGGGGTTTTAGGAGTTACCCCATCTACATGAGTAGCAAGTACCTCTATTTTTTTGGTATTTTGTGTTCCATATCCATAACTAAAGATAGAGAACTACTAAGAACAGCAAATAAAAATTACTTAGTGACAGAGCAAACAAGCACACACGAGAATATTCACCCCACGCTATGACTCCCCGGCAACGGCGCCAGAAAAAGGTCTTGATAACCCACAAGTGTAGGGGATCGCAACAGTTTTCGATAAGTAAGAGTGTCGAACCCAACAAGGAGCTAAAGGTAGAATAAATATTCCCTCAAGTTCTATCGACCACCGATACAACTCTACGCACGCTTGACGTTCGCTTTACCTAGAACAAGTATGAAACTAGAAGTACTTTGTAGGTGTGATTGGAAAGGTTTGCAAGATAATAAAGAACGCGTAAACAAAAACTAGGAGCTGTTTAGATAAAGATGCAAGAAAGTAAATATAGCGAGTGTGGAAAAGTGGTGGAAGGAGTTATGAAATTGTCCCTAAGCAATTGACTACTTTACTAGACCGATAGCAAGTTTTTATGTGGGAGAGGCCCTGCTAGCATGTCATCCCTGACTTGGAATTCTATGCACTTATGATTGGAACTATTAGCAAGCAGTCCGCAACTACTAATGTTCATTAAGGTAAAACCCAACCATAGCATTAAGATATATTGGTCCGCCTTCAATCCCGTATGTATCAATTTCTATGCTAGTCTGGAGCTTCTGTCACTCTTGCCCTCCAATACATAGTCCTATCAACATACAACTAACCCTATGGTGTGATCCACGCGCGCGCTCATATGATAGGCACCATAGGACAGCAACATAACCACAAGCAAATTAAATCAATCATAGCAATTCATCAACCACCAATAGGACAACGAAGATCTACTCAGACATCATAGGATGGCAACACATCATTGCAAAATAATATGAAGCATAAAGCCCCATTTCAAGTAGAGGGTACAACGGGATGCGGGAGAGTGGACCGTTGAATATAGAAGGGGGGCGGTGATGGAGATGTTGGTGAAGATGACGACAGTGTTGGTGAAGATCGCGGTGATGATGATGGCCCCCGGCAGTGCTCCGGCGCCACCGGAAGCAAGGGGGAGAGAGGCCCCCTTCTTCTTCTTCTTCCTTGGCCTCCTCCCTAGATGGGAGAAGGGTTTCCCCTCTGGTCCTTGGCTCCCATGGCTTGGGAGGGGCGAGAGCCCTTCCGAGAATGGATCTATCTCTCTGTTTCTGCGTTCTCTTATTCTGCCCTGGCAGCGTTTCCTTTATATCTGGAGATCCGTAACTCCGATTGGACTGAAACCTTCGCCCAGATCGTTTTCCAAAAATTAGCTTTCTTGCTGCCAAGGAAGGGCATCAACTGCCTTACGGGTTGCCCACTAGATAGGGGGCGCGCCCCCCTGGAGGTGTGGCATGGGCCACTCTCATGGCCACCTCGGGCACCGTTTCGCGTTGATTCTTCCTCTCAAAAATCACAAATATTCCAAAATAATTCTCCATCTATTTTTATCCCGTTTGGACTCTGTTTGATATTGGGTTTCTGCGAAACATAAAACATGCAACAAACAGGAATTGGCACTGGGCACTGGATCAATATGTTAGTCCCAAAACATAGTATAAAAAGTTGCCAAAAGTATATGAAAGTTGGATAAAATTGGCATGGAACAATCAAAAATTATAGATATGACGGAGACGTATCAACACTGCACATCACTTTCCCCTTAGTTGCTCGACACTGCTGTGTTACTATCGAGTGCCGAGGGTGAGACCTCTACAGCACTTCTGATGTTAACCCTGTAGTGTAGCTATTCGGTTGTGGTCATCGAGGGTGATTCCGCCTTAACCACTTCCGATACGACTCTGTCGTGCAACCCCTCAAGTGTGAACCTCGGGGGTGATTCCTCTTACGTTCACCTTGATGATTACATCGAGTGGAGTTCGCCGGGGGTGATTCCTCGGGTTTTCCCCTTGATGATTGGACACATAGATACTTGGACTTTACAACTGTTACTTCGAAAGGCAGGTCGACCCTGAGGGGTACCCGTGAATGATGTGGAGACCGGTTGACCTGGAGGGTGCCCGCGAGATAATTACAAGGCGTGGCCGGGCATTCTTAGCCCTTGCCGCAAGTCCTCGAGACAGGGCGACGGGGTCACATCTTTCGTGAGTCTCTGCTTGTTACCGCGCGTTCCTAATCCACTATGATTTGGATATTTGATCCGAGGGGCCTCTAGCCTGATAGCACTAACCATCACGTGGGCATAGTATGGGCGTTCTGCTCGTGCATCAGCCGAAGCTTAGTAGACGTCAGCAACTGAGCGGCGCGCGCCGGGTTGGACTGTGTAAGCACCTGCCTTGTTGAAGGAGGTAGCTAGGTCTGCTCACCGGCCGCGTACGCAACATGCAGGAGTTCCCGGGGAGATGGCCCATGACCCCTGTGGGCATAGGTTTAGTCCGGCATGCTGGCCTCTCTATTAAGCCTAGGTTGGGTTGCGGCGTATTGTTTGGCCGAGGCCGGGCATGACCCAGGAAAGTGTGTCTGGCCAGAGTTAATTGAGCGTGGTGGGTAAGTTGGTGCACCCCTGCAGGGAAGAAAACATCTATCGATAGCCTGTCCTACGGTAACGGACACTTGGAGTTGTATCCCGATCGATACAACTAGAACTGGATACTTGTGATGAGAATTGGATGGTGATGAGAATTGGATTGTGATGACAATTGGATAGTATGGCTCTGGGATTTCTTTCTCGCAGGGAGTCGAGAAAGGATCTCTTGGCGAGGTTGATAACACTATTACTACTTTAATTTATGCTACTCTACTCCCTCCTGTTTGCTGCAAGATGGTGCTTGCCAGAAGATGCTAGTCTTCGATTATACTAGGCCTTCTCTCTATTCTGGCATTTCTGCAGCCCAGTCCACATATACAGCCTTTCTTTGATAATGTTGCATATATAGTGTAGATCCTTGCTTGTGAGTACTTTGGATGAGTACTCACAGTTGCTTTGCTCCCCTTTTTCCACCTCTTTCCATTCTTCCCGGATGCTGCAACCAGATGGTGGAGCCCAGGATCCAGACGCCACCTTTGACGACGACTGCTACTACACTGAGGGTGTGCCTACTACTATGTGGAGGCCGCCGACGACCAGGAGTAGTTAGGAGGCTCCCAGGCATGAGGCCTTGCCTTTTCAATCGTTGTTGCTTTTGTGCTAGACTTCTTAGGGCAAACTTGTCTAACTCATGTCTATACTCAGATATTGTTGCTTCCGCTGACTCTTGTGTATTCAATCTTATGTATTCGAGCCCTCGTGGCCCCTGGCTTGTAATATAAAGCTTGTATTATTTTAATTTGTGTCTAGAGTTGTGTTGTGATATCTTCCCGTGAGTCCTTGATCTTGATCGTATACATTTGCGTGTATGATTAGTGTACGATTGAATCGAGGGCGTCACAGTCACCTAGATACTCCATTGTCACCTCAAGTATCCGTGGACATGATTATACGATATGCATCACACAATCTCAGATTCATCTATTCAACCAACACAAAGTACTTCAAAGAGTGCCCCAAAGTTTCTACCGGAGAGTTAAGACGAAAATGTGTGACAACCCCTATGCATAGGTTCATGGGCGGAACCCGCAAGTTGATCACCAAAACGTACATCAAGTGGATCACGTGATATCCCATTGTCACCACAGATAAGCACGGCAAGACATACATCAAGTGTTCTCAAATCCTTAAAGACTCAATCCGACAAGATAACTTCAAAGGGAAAACTCAATTCATCACAAGAGAGTAGATGGAGAGAAACATCATAAGATCCAAATATAATAGCAAAGCTCGCGATACATCAAGATCGTTTCAAATCAAGAACACGAGAGAGAGAGAGAGAGAGAGATCAAACACATAGCTACTGTTACATACCCTCACCCCCGAGGGTGAACTACTGCCTCCTCGTCATGGCGAGCGCCGGGATGATGAAGATGGCCACCGGTGATGGGTTCCCCCTCTAGCAGGGTGCCGGAACAGGATCCCGATTGGTTTTTGGTGGCTACAGAGGCTTGCAGCAGCGGAACTCCTGGTCTATCTTCGTCTTCGAAGGTTTTAGGGTATATGGACTTATATAGGTGAAAGAAGTCGGCCAGGGGACGCTCAAGGGGCCCACGAGACAGGGGGCATGCCCAGTAGGGGGGGCACCCCCCCCACCCTCGTGGCCACCTCGAAGCTTCCTTGTCTTCAATTCCAAGTCTCCTGGATCACATCCTTTCCAAAAATAATGCTCCCGAAGGTTTCATTCCGTTTGGACTCCGTTTGATATTCCTTTTCGTCGAAACACTGAAATAGGCAATAAAACAGCAGTATGGGTTGGGCCTCCGGTTAATAGGTTAGTCCCAAAAATAATATAAAAGTGTATAATAAAGCCCGTAAACATTCAAAACAGATAATATAATAGCATGAATGATTCATAAATTATAGATACGTTGGAGATGTATCAGCATCCCCAAGCTTAATTCCTGCTCGTCCTCGAGTAGGTAAATGATAAAAGAAATAATTTATGAAGTGTGAATGCTAGAGGTGCACAAGTTTTATCAATGATAATTTTAGTCACCTTTACTAGCATCATTATATGTCATACAGTATTTCATCTCATAAAACTTCTCACGATCAAGTAACAAGCTATTCACATGTTAAAGCATAAACCATAAACTTTCTTGAAAACTAGCAAACTTCATTCTCAGTCATCAAACAATTGCAATTCATTTTATTTTCAGGAAGGGTCTATGTCAGAGCTTTGATTTAGCAAACTCCACATACTCAACTATCATATAGTCTTCTACAATTTCTAACAGTCACACAATACTTATGGTTATGGAGTTTTAATAGGACACTGAGAAAGATAGGGGCTTATAGTGTTGCCTCCCAACGTATTCACCTTTGGGTGATGTCAACAATAATAGTTCATGCTAACTTACATCCAATTGTATATATATATATTAGGATCTTTCCAACACGAGGTGCTTGCCAAAGGATAAAATGAAAAAGGGAATGGTGAAGATCACCTTGACTCTTGCATAAAGTAAAAGACATAAAGTAAAAGATAGGCCCTTCGCAGTGGGAAGCAGGGATTTACAGAGGTGCCAAAGCTCGATTTTGAAATAGAGATAAATAATTTTGAGAGGTATGATCTCATTGTCAACATAACAACCAAGAGTTCCCAATATCTTCCATACTATATACAATATAGGCGGTTCCCAAACAGAATGGTAAAGTTTTTACCCCCCCCCCTCCACCAACAATCACACTCCACGGCCATCCGAAACAACGGGGTACCGTCCATACGAACAACAGTCCCGGGGGAGTTTTGTTTGCAATTATTGTTGGTTTGATTTTGATATTTTTGATCATGGGACTGGCTTCCCGGTTACCAGCCATTTTTCTCATGAATGATGAGCGGAGTCCACTCATCTTGAGAATAACCTACCTAGCATGGAAGATACTGACAGCCCCTAGTTGCTACATGAGTGATTCAGGCATACAAAACAGATTATTATTTGAAGGTTTAGAGTTTGGCACATGCAAATTTACTTGGAACGGCAGGTAAATACCGCATATAGGTAGGTATGGTGGACACTCATGGCAAAAACTTGGTTTAAGGATATTGGAAGCACAAGTAGTATCTCTTCTTGGTGCAAGGAATTTTGGCTAGCATGAGGGGGAAAGGCAAGCTCAACATGTATGAATGATCCATGAAAATATACTTTAACTGAGATGTGAGAAACCATAACCCATTACGTTGTCTTCCTTGTCCAACATCAACTCTTTAGCATGTCATACTTAAGGAGTGCTCACAATTATAAAAGATGTCTAAGATAGTATATTTATATGTGAAATCTCTCTTCCTTCAATATTCTTTCATGAATTGTTCAAATGACCAATACAATGCTTGCTATCCTTCAATAAATTTACAACCTCTACTTCTTAGATGTGAAGTCGTTACTCCCCAAGGGATAAGCAAATGAGACATATATAATTTCAGATTTATGACATTCAACTCATTCAACCATTTACTCACAGGATATAAGTGAAGCACACGAGTAAATGACAAACTACTCCAACAAGATATAAGTGAAGATCAATGAGTAGTTAAATAATTATGTAACTATGTGAAGACTCTCTCTCATTTAAGAATTTTAGATCTTGGTATTTTATTCAAACAGCAAGCAAAGAAAAATAAAATGACATTGCAAGGATAGCACGACTCATGTGAAGAAGCAAAAACTTAGGCTCAACCGATACTAACCGATAAATTTTGAAGAAGAAAGGTGGGATGCCTACCGGGGCATCCCCAAGCTTAGATGCTTGATACTTCTTGGAATGTTATCTTGGGGTGGCTTGTGCATCCCCAAGCTTGAGCTTTTGTGTCTCCTTAATTCCTTTTATATCACGGTTTCCCTAAATCTCAAAAACTTCATCCACACAAAACTCAACAAGAACTCGTGAGAGAAGTTAGTATAAAACAATGCAAAAACCTTATCATTTTATACTATAACATATTACTAACATTATTATTCAACATTTCATACTAAATTTTTCTGCATATTTAATACTCCTATCCTCAAATAGAATCATTAAACAAGCAAGCATATGCAAACAATGCAAACATAACAGCAATCTGACAAAACAGTATAGTCAGTAAAGAATGCAAGATTAATCATACTTCCCTAACTCCAAAAATTATAAGAAAAATAATACGCTGTAGAAGATTTATCAGAGATCAATATTCAAAAAGTTTCAACATTATATCAGTCTCTGACTTTTCTAGGGAATTTTTGCAACAACAGTAAACTTTCTGTTTTGAAACAGCAACAAGTATACTTGCAAAATAAGCATGGTAAAGGCCATCCTTGACATTTTTATTGAAAATATAGATGCAAAACATTATTCTAAATAACAGAAAGCAAATAATAACAAAATAAAATGATGCTCCAAGCAAAACACATATCATGTTGTAAATAAAAATATAGCTTCAAGTAAAGTTACCGATGAACGAAGACGAAAGAGGGGATGCCTTCCAGGGCATCCCCAAGCTTAGACTCTTGGTTGTACTTAAATATTACCTTGGGGTGCCTTTGGCATCCCCAAGCTTAGGCTCTTGCCACTCCTTATTCCATAGTCCATTGAATCTTTACCCAAAACTTGAAAACTTCAACCACACAAAACTTAACAGAAAATCTCATAAGCTCCGTTAGTACAAGAAGAAAAACCACCACTTTAAGGTACTGTAATGAACTCATTCTTTATTTATATTGGTGTAATATCTACTGTATTCCAACTTCTCTATGGTTCATACCCTCCGATACTACTCATAGATTCATCAAAATAAGCAAACAACACAAAGAAAACAGAATCTGTCAAAAACTGAACAGTCTGTAGTAATCTGTATCAAACGTATACTTATGGAACTACAACAATTCTGAAATAAATTGGGGGACCTTAGTAATTTATCTATTAATCATGTGCAAAAAGAATGAACCTAAAAGTACTCTCCAGTAAAATATGGCAGCTAATCTCGTGAGCGCTAAAGTTTCTGTTTTTTACAGCAAGATCATAAAGACTTTACCCAAGTCTTCCCAAAGGTTCTACTTGGCACTTTATTGAAACAAAACCTATAATACATGATTAATACAGTAGAATAATCATGTGAACACACAAAAACAGTAAGGGTAAATATTGGGTTGTCTCCCAACAAGCACTTTTCTTTAATGCCTTTTTAGCTAGGCATGATGATGACAATCATGCTCACATAAAAGATAAGAATTAAAACATAACGGGAGCATCATGAAGCATAAGACTAGCACATTTTGGCCTAACCCACTTCCTATGCATAGGGATTTTGTGAGCAAACAACTTATGGGAACAATAATCAACTAGCCTAGGAAGGTAAAACAAGCATAGCTTCAAAATTTTCAACACATAGAGAGGAAACCTGATATTATTGCAATTTCTACAAACATATATTCCTCCCTCATAATAATTTTCAGTAGCATCATGAATGAATTCAACGATATAACCAGCACCTAAAGCATTCTTTTCATGATCTATAAGCATAGAAAATTTATTGCTCTCCACACAAGCAAAATTCTTCTTATTTGGAATAGGGGGAGTATCATAATAGACTTGAATACTATAAATTGTTTCCACATTAAAAGTGTAATGTTCAGAAAAAGGGTAATCATAATTATGACAAGTTTTATAAATATAATCATCACTACTTTTTATAGCATAAGTTTCACCACAATAATCATCATAAGTAGCAACTTTGTTCTCATCATAATCGATTGAAACCTCTTCCAAGATAGTGGAATCATCACTAAATAAGTTGACACTCTTCCAAATCCACTTTCATATTCAACACAATAAGATTCAACATCCTCCAAAATAGTGGGATCGTTACTTCCTAAAGTTGACACTCTTCCAAACCCACTTTCATCAATATAATCATCATAGGTAAGAGGCATGCTATCATCATAACAACTTTGCATATCAAAACTTGGGAGGCTAAAAATATCATCTTCATTAAACGTAGCATTCCCAAGCTTGGGACAAACGTTAATTTCAGAAAATATATTCTCAAATATGTCATCCTCATCAAACATAGCTTCCCCAAGCTTGGGCCTTTTCATATCATGAGCATAATCACTCTCATCATTAATAGTATGGATAGCACCAATAGTTTAGCAATTATCATCATCACAATGAGTAGTAGGAGCAACATCATTTGGACCTTTTTACCTTTGCTTCTTTTTTTTCTTTTTCTTCCTCACATCATGTGTGGGTTCAACCCTCTTCTTTGAGCTCCTTATTGATGAGATTGGTTGAATAGAAGGCTCCTCCTCGATACCTGATTCATCATAAGAAATAATAAAAGGATAATGGGAAGAATCTTCCATTTCATTAGTATTCTCTTCATCTTATATTTTTTTATTTTCTTTAGGTAATTGACAATATAAGGATTTTCAATGCAATTCACCGTACAATACATATAAATTTCCTCTAGATCAATATCAAGGAATTTCTCAAGGTTATATTCTGGAATATGCTTAGTTGCACATTTCAATTCTTCATAACCCAAAAGCAAACTAAGTTCATTATGATGTGCAAGGGAAATCAAGTCATCACAATTTTTGGACATGATTCGATCATGAAACAATTTGCATCGGAGATTTAAATGACCATGTTCATTGCAAAGTTCACAAGTACGATAAAGATATCTTAAATTTTCAACACTCACATTTAGCCTTTCTTGCAACCATTTAGTTTCTAAATGCTTATGCCTCTTGCAATATCTATCTTCCCTATTTGATGTATACTTGTAGACTCTATGCACTCCACAAAAGTTGACATGCTTATAAGAGACATTTTCATCATAACTAGTGCAATCATCATTACAAATGCAATCATCATTAGTACTATGGATATTCAAAGAGTTCGTACTAACAACATTGCAATCATGCTCATCATTCAAAGATTTAGTGACAAACATTTTATAGATTTCTTCTTCTATCACTTGAGCACAATTTTCCTTCCCATCATTCTCACGAAAGATATTAAAAAGATGAAGCGTATGAGACAAACTCAATTCCATTTTTTGTAGTTTTATTTTATAAACTAAACTAGTGATAAAACAAGAAACAAAAAGATTCGATTGCAAAATCTAAAGATATACCTTCAAGCACTCACCTCCCCGGCAATGGCGCCAGAAAAGAGCTTGGTGTCTACTACACAACATTCTTCTTGTAGACGTTGTTGGGCCTCCAAGTGCAGAGGTTTGTAGGACAGTAGCAAATTTCCCTCAAGTGAATGACCTAAGGTTTATCAATCCGTGGGAGGCGTAGGATGAAGATGGTATCTCTCAAACAACCTTGCAACCAAATAACAAAGAGTCGCCTGTGTCCCGAACACACCCAATACAATGGAAAATTGTATAGGTGCACTAGTTCAGCGAAGAGATGGTGATACAAGTGCAATATGGATAGTAGATATGGGTATTTGTAATCTGAAATTATAAAAACAGCAAGGTAACTAATGATAAAAGTGAGCGTAAACGGTATTGCAATGCGTGGAAACAAGGCCTAAGGTTCATACTTTCACTAGTGCAAGTTCTCTAAACAATAATAACATAATTGGATCACATAACTATCCCTCAACATGCAACAAAGAGTCACTCCAAAGACACTAACAGCGGAGAACAAACGAAGAGATTATGGTAGGGTACGAAACCACCTCAAAGTTATCCTTTCTGTTCTATCTATTCAAGAGTCCGTAGTAAAATAACATGAAGCTATTCTTTCCGATCAATCTATCATAGAGTTCATACTAGAATAACACCTTAAGACACAAATCAACCAAAACCCTAATGTCACCTAGATACTCCATTGTCACCTCAAGTATCCGTGGGCATGATTATACGATCTGCATCACACAATCTCAGATTCATCTATTCAACCAACACAAAGTACTTCAAAGAGTGCCCCAAAGTTTCTACTGGAGAGTCAAGACGAAAACGTGTGCCAACCCCTATGCATAGGTTCATGGGCGGAACCCGCAAGTTGATCACCAAATCATACATCAAGTGGATCACGTGATATCCCATTTTCACCACAGATAAGCACGACAAGACATACATCAAGTGTTCTCAAATCCTTAAAGACTCAATCCGACAAGATAACTTCAAAGGGAAAACTCAGTTCATCACAAGAAAGTAGAGGGGGAGAAACATCATAAGATCCAAATATAATAGCAAAGCTCGCGAGACATCAAGATCATGTCAAATCAAGAACATGAGAGAGAGAGAGATCAAACACATAGCTACTGGTACATACCCTCAGCCCCGAGGGTGAACTACTCCCTCCTCGTCATGGAGAGCGCAGGGATGATGAAGATGGCCACCGGTGATGGGTTCCCCCCACGGCAGGGTGCCGGAACAGGGTCCCGATTGGTTTTTGGTGGCTACAAAGGCTTGCGGCGGCAGTACTCCCAGTCTATCTTTGTCTTCGAAGGTTTTAGGGTATATGGACTTATATAGGTTAAAGAAGTCAGTCAGGGGACGCTCGAGGGGCCCACAAGACAGGGGGGCGTGCCCAGTAGGGGGGGGGGCTCCCCCCACCCTTGTGGCCACCTTGAAGCTTCCTTGAATTCAACTCCAAGTCTCCTGGATCACATCCGTTCCAAAAATAATGCTCCCGGAGGTTTCATTCCGTTTGGACTCCGTTTGATATTCCTTTTCTTCGAAACACTGAAATAGACAAGAAAACAACAATATGGGCTGAGCCTCCGGTTAATAGGTTAGTCCCAAAAATAATATAAAAGTGTATGATAAAGCCCGTAAACATTCAAAACAGATAATATAATAGCATGAATACTTCATAAATTATAGATACGTTGGAGACGTATCAATGAGCCACATGTCGGTCAAAGGGGTCCTGTTAAGTGTGTCACCATTTCGTGTGCGGACTGACCCTGCTTGAGTTGCTACGCCAACACGACAGGAGCAGCCTACCACTTGGTTTTGCTCCCTGGTGAATCCCGACTGAACTACCCTCTCCATCTCGTTTTTTAGGCGTCTCGGTTTATAGGGGTGCATGTAGTTCTAGGTCATCCATTTGACTAACTAAATATGAGTTACTATGTCACAAAAAGTATATCATTGGATTCTTAAGAGGATGTAGTTTCTAAATATATACTGTTCATCACATATATAGCGAGTTAAATTCTCAACCTAGAACAACGTGCAAGCCATGTAAACCGATACAAAGGAAGTATAGTAAAAATGAGGTGATTTTACCGAGCGATCGGCGGGGGAGCATGGCCTGTCATGCGGTCCCACGTGTCATGATGTACCAAGGCGATGCGCATGTCCCTCTTGAGGCAGAAGCAATACTACGTGGTTTGAGATGATGACGAACCGAAGTGTGAAATAATGGTTGCTTCATCCGTCTGGGAAGGTGCGACATTGTGATTTGACGTCTCATTCCTCATTAGTACTACTGGGGCGGTACAACTAGGGTGCGTCCCCCCTGTTGTTCTGCACTGTTATTTGGTGCTTGAGACGTTGACATGGTTGCTATATGTCCCACATGTCGGCGACATGAAGTACATAATTCATGAAAGCGAGAGTCGACGGAGGAGTACAAGATATGGCTTGGGTTTTTTCTGCTTCGCGTGATCCATCAATACAAACCCGGACTAAAAAAGGCGAGGTTGGGTCTTTTCCCGCACGGCAGGCAGGGGAAGTTTGGCATAGTCTGTTCAAGGCAAGGAGGCAGGAAGGGAAACAAGCAAATAAATGTTGAGCGACTTAGTTTTGGGAAAATCTGATCTTACGGAGTACGTACCCACTAGGGTTTATAGGGCTCATCTAAAAAACATTCGTTTTTCTGTTTTATAAGTCTCAATTCTACTACTAGTAGTAGTACCATGTTGGATTTCGAGGTGCATTAGATCACCCGATGCAAGCAGTGTCAAGAGAAAACTCACCAATGCATGTAGAAGTTCATGGAAATTTAGTGGTCATTCATGCATTCGTTCTAATTAATGCCTCGGTAAACATAACTTCTTGAGAAAAACGAGCGTACTAATTACTTGTGCAAACTACAAAATTAATTAGACCACTCACCATCTACCTTGGTTGGAGAGATTTTGAAATTGAGCCATAAACTGGAAAGGAGGGAGTAGTAACTTTTGTCTCAATTACTATTTGTGGCCTTGTATAGATGCAAAATGTATTTTTTTATAGTGGCCTTATATAAGTAAATGCAGGGAGTACTAAAGGACATATATATTCCAAGCAATATGATAATCTCTCTAACCAAGGTAGTAGGGACGAGGAGTAAACGAAGGGAGTAGTAAAATTTTCTCCTCGTCCTGTGAGCCACCACGCGTGTGGGCAAGGGAGCGGGCGTAAGGCGTACAATAGTACTACTACTAGTAAGCAAGCTTCACCTCATCCTGCGAGCCACCGCGCCCGTGGGTGGGGGAGACGGCATACTAAGCAAGCTTCTCCTCATTCTACGAGTTTATGGGACACATCAAAAGTACTCCAGTGTATAGAGCCTTGCCTCTAAGGTAGGCCCCACATGGTTTGCCTCTTTTTAAACATAATGCATGCACGGGAGTGTGAGCATTGGCTCGATGTGCTTGAAAGAGAAGAATACACATTAATTTACACGACAAACAAGGAAACAAGGTGGCTTGCAACATTGACTTAGAAGACATTAATTTTTGCCTTGGTACGTGTAATATGGGTTTGTGGCCTTGTATACAAAAATGGAGTCCGATAAAATTCTCGAGATACCATTTATCCGATAAAATTCTCAAGATATCATTAATTTTTACAAAATGGGATCACTCCTGCATGGGTCAATCACAATAGGTGTTTTGTAAAGAAAAATGCATCTTGATGTTCCGTGCAATGCACGTGCATCTTGCTAGTCCATGAAAACAACACATGGCAAAATTCCACGGTGAACGAGGGATTTGAATCTGTTGGGAGGGGCTGTTTGGATCTTGCCCGGGGTAGCCAAAATATTACCGACCCTTTTGTCCACCGGTGCCTTTGCCATCAATGAAGGAGGAATGGCTCGGGTGCTCATGCATCCTCCAGCATGCACGTTGGAGACGAGCTCGCACGAGCTGTGTTTTTTTGTCCCACCACGCCGCCCGAGCCGCCCACAGACCGACCGGCGACCCACAAATTACGCCATCCAACCGTAGCAACACACATTGTGACAGCAACTCAACCAACCGGACAAAATTCACGCAAACACGGCGATATTTCATATAAACAACGACGGAAATCATATAAAATACCGGATTTTCAAACAAACATGACGGATTTCATTACATTCAAATGAACTACGTGGTGCTAGTTCTGGACAGCACAGGTATATAATACCTGGCCTAAATGGTCGCCTGCCGATCGATTTGTGTTCCTCATGTCCGGCAGCACGATCATCGGACCGCCGGGAGCCTCGGAGGTATATGCTTCAGCGCAAAGGACGACTCGCTTCCCCACTGCCCAACTGATATCATTGGCTGATGCCAAAGATGATGGTGGAAGGGGGCTTCCCCGCTTCCGTGGAGCCCATGAGGGGTTGACGAAGGTCCTCGCAACAAAAGGATCCGGCAAGACACCTGCTGTGTACGCCGGTGTCGCCTCCGTGGTGGCCTTCATGGGACCCAAGCGGCGGCGGCCTCCCGTGTTCTACTTCTCCTCGATGACGGCGGCAGACGCGGAGGCGCTGGGCACCGACTGGTCGCTCTCCATGCACCCGGATTCTAACGCTACTTGCATGGCGCGGCCGCCGGCATGGGAGTCTCGGCCATAGAAACCAGAGATGCGGTACGAGGCGGTGGCATGGATGGCAGCAACGACGCCCGTGCACTGCTCCTCGTCGAGCTGGCCTGGAGCGGCGAGTTGTTGAACCGCGCGCCGGCTTGGGGCGGCAACTGGCTCCGTCGGGCGAGGGGAGGTAGGTGGATCAGTGAGTTGCATATCTCATATCCGGCGGGCTCGGTGGGCCACCCAACCAGCTTGGATGCGGAATAACTACTCTTAGTAAGCCATTGTAAGAGTGGAAAAAATGGTGAAGGAGGAGATAGGGGAGCGGTGGAGGTGTGTGATTCTTGGCCGGCATTTGGCATCATTTAAATAGGAGATTAAATAGATGACGGACGGGAGGAGCTCGGCAGATGTTGCGTTTAATGCCGGCCCGATCACGAACGGCCGTGTGTCCAGAGTGGGTTTATCGGCTTCCACATGGGCGGGTTTCATGGAGGCATTTGAATGCAGCAAGGAGGCGTGTTCAGCCAGGCGTGCAGCAAGTGGCGCCCTCGACTCTGACGTAGGACACCATGCCGTTCTTCCACTGATGTATGGGCTCTTTGGGTACATGGCCTGCATGTTAGTGACCCAACGCAGGCACCGCACAACAGAGGAACCTTTGGTGGGCCAGGGCGGTCAGAAGCAGGCATTTGATAAACCGATGATTTTTCGTTGAGTGTGATGTCATAATTTTCATGTAGATAAGCCTACTATGTTGATCGCCCATTCGATACGCTGTGATTCATAAAGACCGCTGCAAACATCAATGTTCTACTTATCATAGATAAGATTATTACCCGTAGCAATCCATGTCCTTAACAAAGGGTGCATGCACGTATAGGTTGAGTGTGTGTCTTGCATCGTGTGCTGTGTGCATGCAAGCGTGCGAGTGTTGCGTGCGTGCAAGGGTACGTTTCAGTGTTGCATGCATGTGTGCGTATGTGCGTGTGTTCGTGAGTGCATGTGTACGTGTCGGTGTTGCATGCCTGCATGCATGCGTGTCTTGCATGCATGCATGTGTATGTTCGGGGTGAGGCTACACATCAGTCGACTGACTTTTCCATCTCTGGTCATTAGATTTTCCAGCCGTTGGATACGAAATCAAGGGCCTGCAGTTTATCATCAAACTCCACCCCCCTGAGCCGCCAGCCACCACCTGCCGAATCGCCGGCCCGCGCCGCACGCCACCCTGCCCACCCCGAAACCACTCCCCACCACCGGTCCGCTGCTGCACCAGCCATCCCTCTAGCCTCCCCCCCCCCCCCCCCCCCCGCGCCGAGCTTTTTCTCCAGCGATCCCCACCCCACCGCCCAATCAACGTGCCCCCCACCGCCGGCGACTGCCAACCAGAGGTCTCACGACTTCGAATACCCATCGACCACTAATTTATTACCATTTCTGTCCTTCATATACGCACTGACGGGTGGGCCCTATGGCAATGTGCGCTGTGGACCGTTTGACTGGTCAGTTGATCATATTATCAACAAATTATGGAGCTGTATGGTGAGCTAGTGACTGTATGATCACCCTAAAATGTATTTTATTAGCACAGTACAAACTCAAACTACCATTTATTTCTTTCATATACGGGCTAACAGGTGGGCCCCACGGTTACGCGCTCCGATGGTGCAACACTAGTTGCGCCACGTGGAACGTTTGACTAGTCAATTGATTTTGTCATCAACAAAATACGGAGTTGTACGGGTGAGCCAGTGACTGTATAATCATGACATGTATTTTTTTAACATGGTACAGACGCAAGGGCTCATATATACGCGCAAGCACTCACCGCTACAAGCACACACACGCAGACCCTACCCCTATGAGCACCTTTGAGAGAGTGAGCTAGCATATGATCTTGAGATTTTACGAAGTCACCATAGGTGGCTCATAGTCGAGTGGAACGTCTCCTCTCACCGAATGCACATCGCCAGAAAATACTGAAATTAACCCAGGATAAATACGAGCACCAGGACTTTAACCCTGGTGGGCTTGAGAAACCACTGTCCTCCTAACCATCCAACCACATATTGGTTAGCACGACAAAATGTATGTGGTGACCGTGATGAGCTTATTCTGAAGTCCAGTGACCATATCGTGCTTTCGCTTCAAATACAATGACCATAGGTGTCGTCAACAAAATACGGAGCACGCATCAAATTCAAAGTCCGTTAGTGTCATCAAGAAAATACGGAGACGTATCGTGAGCTAGATACCGTATGATCACCACGAGAATGTATACAGTGACCGTAATGAGCATATTCTGATGTCCAGTGACCGTATAGTGCTTTAGCTTGAAATATAGTGACCGTCATGTGTGAATGTGTCGTGGGCATGCATACTTTTAGAGGGCTGAGAGATAGTTTGTGTGCGTACGTGAAAGTGGTGTAGAAAGAGGGGGTGTCCAGTGGAGACAAGCAGAGATATGCCCTTCGTTTCTCTTTCCCGTGACTAATATTTTTAGGAGAATATATAAACATTCACAATGTAGAACAAATATTTTTAGATGCACCATGCAATTAACGTTCATGTATAACATTGTACTATTGTATATGCTTATTTTCTTAGTGGCCGATTGCGTTTGTGGTGTGGTGGGCACATCATTTCTAGTTGTGGTGGGTCAACATGAGGACTCATGGGTCGGTTCCATCCTGCGCCACATAGGTTGGACCGAGACGCGTTATACGAAGACCCATGTGAAGGACTCGGCGTACAACACGAAGGTACCAGAGTCGTGGAGGACTCTATCCCCACTGGTGATAAGCCAGCTATTTATGATTTGTAACCCTAGGCCCCCAATATGGTATAGAAGCTTGGGGGCTAGTTCGTCGATAGTATACACAAACGCACAATACCTGGTATTCACATGTACTTTGTACACACCCCTATCACTAATATACAGTACCAGGAGTAGGCTTTTTTCTCAACTGCAAGGGTCCGAACTAGGGTAAAACTTTGCCTCGTATTACCATCCAGCCTAACAGTCAGGGATATCCTACTGAATGATATGATGGAATCATATCTGCCAACTACTAAGTGAGATGTGTGTCTGGGGGGGCAATGTGTGCGAGAGAGGCCTAAAGTTAATGTGCGTGCGAGAGACACGTAGGCACATATATGTGTGTATAGAGGGCTAGTAGAGACCGTGTGAGAGAAATAGTGTTTTCCAACTGAGATTAGTGAAAAGAGTGGTACGACATAGTAGTCAGAAAGAGAGAGAGAGATATACAGAGAGAGCATGTGTGTGAGACACCCCGACACCCCGAGAGAGATTGTGAGCATGTGTGAAAGGGAAATGTCGATGCATATAAAGTGTGTACACTTATGCGTTACATAGAGAGAGATATAGCACGTTTGTGAGAACGGGCAAAGGCATAGGGCATCTACGTGTAAAAGGCGGTTCTATGCATTAAATTAAAATATAAATGGCATTATTATTTTTGGATGATATCATGAATTTTGCAAATTGCGTATGGATGAAAATCGGTCTATTAGACACCCATACTCTATTGAATTCTAGCATGTGCATGTGTTTATTTCATATTATCGATCCATAGAGTGAGAGTGGTTTGTAATACAGGCAATGGATGCTTTTGCAATTCATATATAAACATTAATTAGTGCACTCCATGTTGTTAGTGTGGAGCACTTTATACATTTGTCACTTGCATGGACACGCGATCTTCCACAATCGTACCCCCCACCTCTGAAGCTTGCCCCCGACGAACCTGTCATTCCAAATTGCTAGAAACGAAATAGAATACATGTCGAATTCAACATAAAGGGGGTTTCGAAGATTCGAATTCATAGGAAGTGCATTCATCTATCTGAACCCGAGATAATGGCATTTGTAAATCAGATGTAAAAGGGGGCATCAATCTTTGTTGTGCGTTTGAACATGCTATATATATTCATACGCATGTCTAACTTTTTTTTGCAACCAAGGAGATTATATCTGGAACCATGCATGAAATGAGGTAAGTTGCATATTTTTTAATATATACTCATGTACAATGTATATTCAAATGTACCCCTCCATTCCAAAATAATTGTAGCTTTAGGATTTTCAAGAGTAAAGATTTGTGAAGTTTGACAAATCCTGAAAGTTCAGTTCATGAGATCCGAAAACATTAATGCATCTGCTCCCAAATATTGAACGAAGGCCAAATAGGCCTCTGGTCACCCGAAACCGCACGAGACTAATGTTTGGTGGTAGGAAATTACTGTCCTGACTCTGGCCCGTGTAGCCTATCGGCCCGATGTCCAAAGGTCTAAACCGGGGTAGGTTTGTAACTTCACCAAGACGCCAGTCTCAACCGCCTCCGAGAAGCATTCATACGCCGTGGGCGCCTAAACACCCATGCGCTCGGCCGAAATCTATCCCGCCCACATTTGGGACACCTGAGATTACTGTCCTACCCCCAACCCGCAATATGTCCAAAATTTTAGATGGGGGCAAAGTTTGTAACTTTCCCCAAATTTCAAACAAGCGCGTCCCAAACTGAAAAATTGTTCCCCTTAGTTCCCCTCCTCCCTCCATTTCCCCATTCATACTCTGTGGGCGCCAAAACACCCTCTCCACCAGCCGCGAAACCCCAGCCTCCTCCATCCTCCACCCCATAGCACCCAAGCCACCGCCGCCCTCCTCCATCACGCCGGAGCCGGTACCCCGACGTCGTCGTCCAACTCAACCACAACCGCAACACTCTCAAGGACTTAGCAGCTGAAGCCGAGGCAGAGCTGCCTCCACGACACCGACGCCGACGTGCGCCGTACCAGAACCACTCCGACCACGCCGTCATGCGCCTCACTACTGCCGCTCCACTATCGCAACCGTCCACCGCATCGGAGCTGTTCCCGTTGCGCCGTCGTTCGCCGCCTCGGATCTGGTTCCCCACTGCTGACAGACGGCCACTGCACCACACTCAACAACTTGGCCATGGGTTCATCCAAGGCTCCACCATCCTCCACAACTTCTCGTTTCCAGCAAACCACAAGAAGATCATTGAAAAAATAGAAGGAGGACATAGCACTGCCAGCAGAAAGAGGTACCCCTCTTCCCTTATTCGTGCAAATATTACGTCTCTGCTCACATCATATTCATCCCATGAAAGAAACTAGTTGAGCGCTTCTTACTGCATCTTCTTCGTGATACTAAATGCACAAGGTTTCCTCCCTTTAATATTTCACCTTTGCTAGAGGTCACTAGCCCACCTGGATTTCAATTCAGGGTCAGTCGAACCGCAATTAAAAGAAGCAACACCCGCTTAGGTGCGCGGAGCACCTAGTCCGCATGTTCACCGGGGAATCGGTGCATCGGTGTCTATCATAGGGGTGTGGGGCGTAGGAGCTGCTTGCGCCCGATCTGGAGGTCGGCGGGGCTTGAATGGATGACCGGGGGGCGGTGCCAAGCACGGCGGTGTGGTGAGGTCGAGGGGAGGGCGCAGTCAGGGTACTGGGCCGGTGGTCGCTGGCGTTTTGAGGAAGATCGTCAACACTGACTGGCTGGAGGTAGATGAAGGCAATCTGCCCGTTCTATGTACATCGGACAGTGCAGAAAAAATGGACTGGCCTATTTGTTTTTAGTCGACTATTATTTTCATAGAATCCTATAGTAATTTAGTGTGCCATGGATGTTGTAGAGCTATCATAGGTCTCCCGTGATTTATTTCTCACCGACGTGCTATCTGCTACCTTTATACTGTACTAATTGTGCACACACTTCACCCATACTCACACTATTGTTTTTTATGCATGGGTATTTCAGACTCTAACGCAGTGTTGATGAATGAAGAAAAGAAAAGATAAAAGTTGCTCCAGTGTAATTCGAAGATAAGCACTAAGCATTTCAGTGCTCTAAAGGGTGGAGTGTCAGCAGTTGGATACAGTAAACATAGCTTTGTAGTTGACGATCTCAATTGCCACGCACAACCATCCCAGGTGCTTGCTTTAACTTCGTGCTGTCAAATGTGGTTGCATGTTGCATATGCTGTCTAGCTTGTATTGCTTTCAATTTGGTTAATCATCTGCTTACTTTACACATTATACCTTTGATAATGACATGCCTTCCTGTTTTTGCTACATACTACATATGTCTATTAACCATGTTCGTACATCAAACTAAGGCTCTTTTGTATCCCTTTTCAATCACTTATGATGAGACAGTCACCCCAATGGGTTACTGTGAGACGCCCTACTCGTTTAAAGAGTGAAGTTTCATCCTCCCCACATGATTCTCAAGAAACAGCAAGGCTAAATGAAGATAGTCAACGTAGCTCTCTAGTTGATGACCACAATTCCCCCACACCACCATCGCAGATGCTTGCTCTTACTTGGCAGTGTGATATGTGGTTGCATATTTCATATGGTGTCTACCTTGTAATGATTCTAATTAGGGTAAATTGCATCTGCTTAGTTAACACATTATACCTGTGAATATGACACGCCTTCCTGTTTTTTGTACATACTACGTCTTTCTATTAACCATGTTCTTACATCAAACTACTTTTCTTGTGTATCTCTCATCAATCACTTCTGACGATACACCTTCAAGTTGACAGTGTAATATTGGTTGCATCTTGCATATCATTTCAAACATGTATTGCCTCTAATTTGTTGGAGTGCCACTTATAACGAGACACATTTAACTTGGTAGAGTGATTTTGGTTGGATCTTTCATATGGTGTCTAGATTACATTGGTTCCAATTTGTTGAAATGCCTTCTGCTTAGCATTTTTCATACATATTCCATCCTCCTACAATGTGCTTGCCATACATAAAAGTTATGTTCGTCAGTATCATGCATCAACGAATTTGGAAGTGTGAATTTCATTCCTTTTTCTTGTATGTTTACTTGACAAGGCAAAATCTGACGAAGGCACGGAATGATGGTGGTCCTCTGGAGCAACCGAAATAGATGATCTATGCAGATTCTCCTGCTACTCATACTGCAGTGATAGTTCCAAATCTCATCTCCCCTACTCCACAACCCAAGGTGCTTCCTCTAACATGGCAGTGTGATATCTGGTTGCATGTTACATATGGTGCCTAGCTTGTATTGCTCCTAAATTGTTAAATTGCATCTCCTTAGCTTACACATTATACATGTGAATATGACACGACTTCCTGTTTTTGGTACATACTACATCTGCCTATCACCATGTTCTTACATCAAACTACTGTTCTTGTGTATCCGGCATCTATCGCTTATGATGAGACAGTCACGCCCGTGGGTCAATATGAGATGTGCTACTCTTATAAAGAATGCAATTTCATCCTCTCCACATGATTCTGAAGAAACAGCGAGCCTAAATGAAGATATTGAACGTAGCTCTATACTTGAAGACCGCACTTCCCCTACACCACCATCACAGGTGCTTGCTCTATGTTCGCAGTGTGATATGTGGTTGCATGTTGCATACGGTGTCTAGCTTGTAATGCTTCTAATTAGGGTAAATTGCATCTTCTTAGTTTATACATTATACCTGTGAATATGACATGTGATACGTCGCCAACGTATCTATAATTTATGAAGCATTCATGCTATTTTATTATCTGTTTTGAATGATTACGAGCTTTATTATACACTTTTATATTACTTTTGGGACTAACCTATTAACCGGAGGCCCAGCCCATATTGTTGTTTTATTGCCTGTTTCAGTATTTCGAAAAAAGGAATATCAAACGGAGTCCAAACGGACTGAAACCTTCGATAGCGTGATTTTTTGGAAGAATATCACCCAGGAGACTTAGAGTTCACGTCAGAAGAGCCTCGAGGAGGCCAGGAGATAGGAGGGCGCCCCCCCCCCCCTACTGGGCGCGCCCCCTGTCTCGTGGGCACCTCGAGCACCCCCCCCCCCCCCCGACCGACTTCTTTCGCCTATATAAGCCTACGTACCCTAAAAACATCGAATATCAAGATAGATCAGGAGTTCCGCCGCCGCAAGCCTCTATAGCCACCAAAAACCTCTCGGGAGCCCTTCCTGGCACCCTGCCGGAGGGGGATCCTTCACCGGTGGCCATCTTCATCATCCCGGTGCTATCCATGACGAGGAGGGAGTAGTTCACCCTCGAGGCTGAGGGTATGTACCAGTAGCTATGTGTTTGATCTCTCTCTCTCTCTCGTGTTCTCTTTCGTGTTCCCTCTATGGCACGATCTTGATGTATCCTGAGCTTTGCTATTGTAGTTGGATCTTATGATGTTTCTCCCCCTCTACTCTCTTGTGATGAATTAAGTTTTCCCTTTGAAGTTATCTTATCGGATTGAGTCTTTTATGAGAACACTTGATGTATGTCTTGCCGTGCTTATCTATGGTGACAATGGGATATCATGTGCCACTTGATGTATGTTTTGGTGACCAACTTGCGGGTTCTGCCCATGAACCTATGCATAGCGGTTGGCACACGTTCTTGACTCTCCGGTAGAAACTTTGGGGCACTCTTTGAAATAATTTGTGTTGGTTGAATAGATGAATCTAAGATTGTGTGATGCATATCGTATAATCATGTCCACGGATGCTTGAGGTGACAATGGAGTATCTAGGTGAGATTAGGGTTTTGGTAGATTTGTGTCTTAAGGTGTTATTATAGTACGAACTCTTGAATAGATTGATCCGAAAGAATAACTTTGAGGTGGTTTCGTACCATACCATAATCTCTTCGTTTGTTCTCCACTATTAGTGGCTTTGGAGTGACTCTTTGTTGCATGTTGAGGGATTGTTATATGATCTATCTATGTTATTATTTTTGAGAGAACTTGCACTAGTGAAAGTATGAACCCTATGCCTTGTTTCCTAGCATTGCAATACCGTTTACGCTCAATTTTATCATTAGTTACCTTGATGTTTTTATAATTTCAGATTACAAATACCTTTATCTACCATCCATACTACACTTGTATCACCATCTCTTCGCCGAACTAGTGCACCTATACAATTTCCATTGTATTGGGTTTGTTGGGGACACAAGAGACTCTTTGTTATTTTGTTGCAGGGTTGTTTGAGAGAGACCATCTTCATCCTACGCTCCCACCGATTGATAAACCTTAGGTCATCCACTTGAGGGAAATTTACTACTATCCTACAAACCTGTGCACTTGCAGGCCCAACAACGTCTACAAGAAGAAGGTTGTGTAGTAGACATTGTCGGTGTCAAAACCGGCGGATCTCGGGTAGGGGGTCCCGATCTGTGTGTCTTAGGCTGATGGTAACAAGAAGCAAGGGACACAATGTTTACCCAGGTTCAGGCCCTCTCGATGGAGGTAAAACCCTACTTCCTATTTGATTAATATTGAAGATATGAGTAGTACAAGAGTAGATCTACCACGAGATCGTAGAGGCTAAACCCTAAGAGCTAGCCTATGATGGTATGATTGTAATTGTGATCGGCCTTCTAAGGACCATCCTCTCCAGTTTATATAGACACTGGGGAGGGCTAGGGTTTACATGGAGTCAGTTACAAGGAAGGAAATATAATATCCGGATCGCCAAGCTTGTCTTCCACGCAAAGGAGAATCCCATCCGGACACGGGTCGAAGTCTTGAGTCTTGTATCTTCACGCTTCAATAGTCCGGACGATGTATATAGACCGGCTGTCCGGATACCCCCTAATCCAGGACTCCCTCAGTAGCCCCTGAACCAGGCTTCAATGACGATGAGTCCGCCGCACAGTCTTGTCTTCGGCATTGCAAGGCGGGTTCCTCCTTCCGAATACTCCAAGGTTATTATCGAACACGTAGGCCGTGTCTGGATCTGCAAAATGATCTTCACATACCACCGTAGAGAGAATGATACTTTAGCTGACAATTTTTTAGATGACGTGATATGTCATTATGGTCAGGTCATTATTCGAACCATTTTCCTTAACCAACCACAACGCATATCGCGAGGCATTTTCCTTGACACGTCTTATCAAAGCAGAGATCGTGCCCCTTCATCACAAGATTCTCATCAATACGGGTGTGGATAATCCAACCGCACCGCTAATCATGGCGAGTGGGAGGTGAGCGGGTTCCACCAGGCAAGTGGGGAGGCGCAAAAAGCTCGTACCACCTCTTATAAAGAGATAAAGTCTCTTCCTCTTTACCCACGCCTTCTCCTTCCGCTAACTCATTCTCCTCCGCTCGAGCCCTAACGCCCAAGCACTCTCCCTTACCATTGAAGAGAGGTTTTCCAAAGATGTCCAGATCCGGAGCGGGAGGAAGATGGATGGCCTCTACCGTCCAGGAGAAGGATATCAAGAAGCTCCGGGAAGCCGGGTATCTGGCCAAGAAGATCGGCCACCGTCTCCCACCGGCGGGACAAGTCGTCCCTACTCCAGAGCCTGACGAGAGAGTCGTGTTCCTTCCCCATTTTGTCTGTGGGCTCGGGTTTCCCCTCCACCCATTTGTACGTGGAGTCATGTATTACTATGGGATCGATTTTCATGATCTTTCCCTCAACTCTTTTCTCAATATCTCGACGTTCATCGTCGTATGCGAGGCGTTTCTCCGGATTCCGCCTCACTTTGGCCTATGGCTGAAGATTTTCAATGTGAAGCCCAAGGTGGTGAGCGGCAAACACGCCGAGTGTGGTGGTGCCATGGTGAGCAAGATGCCCAAGGTCGTTTGGCCGAAGGGCACTTTCAACGACTCCGTCAAGGAGTGGCAGCAGCAGTGGTTTTATATCACCCAACCAATGATCCAAGACATGATTCGGAGCTGATGCATATAGTGCTATAAGTTTGGGGTGCCGAGCGACCGAAAAGGTGGTAGGACTTTGTTGTCGTATTGTGAAGCCCCTAGAATAACCAGGCGTAACACAAAGTGTGGCTGCCCTTTTGTGGCAAAGAGGCATCGATGATAAACGACGGTCAGCGCGCATTATTTAAGTCTACGCATTGCAGTAGGATGATATGTCTATGCATATGAGTGCGATTTATAATTATGAAAAAGGAATGGTTTATGGCTGAACCTGTGGTGGCCGGGCTGGAGGGGGCTGAGAATGGATCGAAAGTGAATCCGAACTGCCTTCTACCTGCATGGTCCTATCCTTGTGTGTCCGGGCCGATTCCACGCCACCAATGATATGTCTATGCATGTTCTGCATAAAAGTTAGTTTGTGTAGGTAAATGCTTGGAGGCAGCCGAGCGTCCTCCCGTGGTTGGTCTAAAGGTTCCTGATCGGACCCTGGTGACACCAGCTGCTATTCCGAGAAGTAGCCCAGACTCCTCAGTTGGTGTCCGGATAGTTGGCTGTCATATCAAAATATTGATAGGCATGCACGACTTGTTACTCCGGCAGTTGTATGATTTCCGCTCTAGTGGTGGGGTTTGGCCTTGTACGTAGGAGTGAGTATGTCACTGATGTTGGCCTTACGACTTACCACGTGGAATCTAGTCAGCGTGGTTCATCCCGTTAGCAGACGGTGAGTTACCGTATGAGGGGAATGCGCCGATAATGTGGCGTTTTTTGGTTAGATGAGAACAACCGTTAGAGTGGTGGGCCAATGAACTTGGCCTTTGCGCCTGACATCTTGTAGAAGGTGTTATTTGTAAATTCATACCCGCGGGGGCTTTATGTGTTATGGAGCCCCTGGACTACTAGGTTTGGGGGTACGACAATTGAATTGATGTGGTTTGTATGGTAGGGGGCGATCGGCGATACTGTTGTGCCCTGGGGGTCTCTTGACTAGACGCCTCCCTTCATTGTTTCTGGCACATGACCGGTCGCTTTGTTTTGAAGATCCGGCATTCTCTATTGGTATGTTTTGCCGTCATTCTTGGAGTACCGTGAATTTCACATGGTTGATCGAGTTTGTGGCTCGGGCCGAATAGGCTTGAGCTGTTCTTTGTCAGTTGACCGGACTGGGAGTTGCTGAACTTGGCACCGGCTTCCATGACTTGACGTTTATGGCCATTGTGCCGAGGCTTGAGGATGCCTATTCATGTATCCTTCTTGCTGTCTTGGACTGTAGTGGTGTGCGGACGTCGGGTTGTGTGCCTTTGGATCGCCTGCTTAGGTTGAGGTAGCCAGTTGTGCCGCGTATGCCCTTTGTTAGGGGGGTCGAGTCCGTACTTTTTGGTGGCCGGGATCTTGGTCCACCTATCCATTAGCAAATCCTGGTTGATTTTAAGCTGCTCTTGCTTCCTTTGCAGGCACCTTGCCGTGGCCATGAGTCATCGCTTGAAGCGAATTTGTTCCACTGGATCTTCATGCACGCTGAATTCATCATTGTCGAGGCTTACCTCGTCTTCGGAGGGGGGTGTATAGTTGTCCCTCTCCAAGTATCCCACTATGGCATGTCCGGCCTGCTTGAATGTAGTCTGATCAGGGCTTTATTCCTCTTCGGCACTATCCGGATTGCTTTCATCTCTGGGGCCGATATTGATATGGCGGGGCTTGGACTGGCGCTGAACATGCCCGTACTTTGCTTTTCCCTCTGAGGGGTTATCCTCCGTTGCCTCGTCGCCATTAGTTTCCTTCAGAGAATCCACCATATATATATCGTATAAAGAGGTGGTTGTCCACCGCCCTTTGAGCGGTGGCTCCTGTACGTCTTCTGCATCGTCGTCCATACCGTCGATGTCTTTGTAGTCGAAGTTAAGCACGTCGGTTAAATCATCGACCGTGGTAATGTAGTGGGTGGTGGGTGGGCAACGAATTCCTTCGTCGCCTGCTTCCCATTCGGGCCAGACGTAGTTTGTCCCAGAGCCTCCTGACAAAGAGAGAGACTTTAATGAGTTCAGCATGTCACCAAAGGGCGAGTGCTGAAAGATGTCCGCAACGGTAAACTCCATTACCGGAGCCCAGCCTGGCTCGGCTGGCTCAAGAGTGTGCGGACCGAAACCAACGACCGGATACGAGTCCGGGGGCCCGGGGTTACAAGCCTCCACAGAGGTGAGACCTGTGTTCGGCTCCACCGCCGATGAGTATGCGGCCTGCGGGGCGGGGTCTACCCCTCCGTCCTTGGGTAACGCAACCTGTTCCAGATTTAGATCCAGGGCTATTGCAGGGATGATGTTCCGAGCATTGTCCGACAGCAGGTCTAGGCCGTGCTCGTCGTGACTATCCGGCGCTCCTGGCACAGGGCCGAATCCGTCGAAGATCAAGTCTCCGCAAATATCCGCCGTGTAGTTCAAGTTTCCGAACTTGATCTGGTGGCCAGGGGCGTAGCTGTCGATCTACTCCAGGTGGCCGAGCGAATTGGCCCGCAGTGCGAAGCCGCTGAACACAAAGATCTGTCCGGGGAGAAAAGTCTCACCCTGGACCGTGTTGTTGATGATTGAGGACGCCATCAAACCTCGAAGCAATGACACAGAGGAACTCTCAATCAAAGCACCAATGTCGGTGTCAAAACCGGCGGATCTCGGGTAGGGGTTCCCGATCTGTGCGTCTTAGGCTGATGGTAACAGGAAGCAAGGGACACAATGTTTACCCAGGTTCGGGCCCTCTCGATGGAGGTAAAACCCTACTTCCTGCTTGATTAATATTGAAGATATGAGTAGTACAAGAGTAGATCTACCACGAGATCATAGAGGCTAAACCCTAAGAGCTAGCCTATGATGGTATGATTGTAATTGTGATCGGCCTTCTAAGGACCATCCTTTCCGGTTTATATAGACACCAGAGAGGGCTAGGGTTTACATGGAGTCGGTTACAAGGAAGGAAATATAATATCCGGATCGCCAAGCTTGTCTTCCACGCAAAGGAGAGTCCCATCCGGACACGGGTCGAAGTCTTGAGTCTTGTATCTTCACGCTTCAATAGTCCGGACGATGTATACAGTCCGGCTATCCGGATACCCCCTAATCCAGGACTCCCTCAGACATCAAGCTCTTTTCTGGCGCCGTTGCCGCGGAGGCTAGGTAAGCGGCACTCACACCCCGTCAACTAAGCTCTTTTCTGGCGCCATTGTCGGGGAGGTGAGTGCTTGAAGGTATATCTTTAGATCTTGTAATCGAGTCTTTTAGTTTCTTGTTTTATCACTAGTTTATTTTATAAAATAAAACTACGAAAAAATGGAATTTAGTTTGTCTCATACGCTTCATCTTTTTAATATCTTTTGTGAGAATGATGGTAAGGAAAATTGTGCTCAAGTACTAGAAGAAGAAATCTATAAAATGTTTGTCACTAAATCTTTGAATGATGAGCATGATTACAATTTTGTTAGTATGAATTCCTTGAATATCCATGATGCTAATGATATGCAAAGCCACAAGCTTGGGGAAGCTATGTTTGATGAATATGATATTTTTTGTCCCCCAAGTTTTGATGAGAAAATTTATTATGATGAAAGCATGCCTCCTATTTATGATGATTATATTGATGAAAGTGGGTTTGGAAGAGTGTTAACTTTAGGTAGTATTGATCCCACTATTTTGGAGGATATGAATCTTATTGTGATGAACATGAAAGTGTATTTGGAAGAGTGTCAACTTTATTTAGTGATGATTCCACTATTTCGGAAGAGGTTCCAATTGATTATGAGAACAAAGTTGCTATCTATGATGATTATTGTGATGACTTGTATGTTATTAAGAATAATGATAAACATGAAATTTGTCATCATGATTTTAGTTTTCAATTGGATTATGCCTCACATGATAGTTATTTTGTTGAGTTTGCTCCCACTACTATTGATGAGAAGAATTTTGTTTATGTGGAGAGTAGTAAATTTTCTATGCTTGTAGATCATGAAAAGAATGCTTTAGGTGCTAGTTATATTGTTGAATTCATTCATGATGCTACTGAAAATCATTATGAGGGAGGAACATATGCTTGTAGGAATTGCAATAATATCAAGTTTCCTCTCTATGTGTTGAAATTCTTGAAGCTATGCTTGTTTTATCTTCCTATGCTAGTTGATTATTGTTCCCATAAGTTGCTTGCTCACAAAATCCCTATGCATAGGAAGTGGGTTATACTTAAATGTTCTAGTCATATTCTCCATGATGCTCTCTTTATGTTTCAATTCTTATCTTTTATGTGAGCATCATTGTCATCATCATGCCTAGCTAGAAAGGCATTAAAGAAACTTTAGCGCTCATGAGAATAGCTCCCATTGTTTACTGGAGAGTGCTTTTAGGTTGATTATTTTTGCATACCATTAATAGACAAATTGCTCAGGTCCACCAATTTATTTCAGAATTTTTGGAGTTCCAGAAGTACACGTTTGATACAGATTACTACAGACTGTTCTGTTTTTGACAAATTCTGTTTTCATTGTGTTGTTTGCTTATTTTGATGAATCTATGGCTAGTATGTAAGGGTATGAACCATAGAGAACTTGGAATACAGTAGGTTTAACACCAATAGGAATTTAGAATGAGTTCATTACAGTACCTAAGTGGTGGTTTTATTTTGTTATACTAACGGAGCTTACGAGTTTTGTGTTGAGTTTTGTGTGGTTGAAGTTTTCATGTTTTGGGTAAAGATTCGATGGACTATGGAATAAGGAGTGGCAAGAGCCTAATATTGGGGATGCCCAAGGCAACCCAAGGTAATATTCAAGGACAACCAATCAACTAAGCTTGGGGATGCCCCGGATGGCACCCCCTCTTTCGTCTTCGTTCATCGGTAACTTTACTTGGAGCTATATTTTTATTCGCCACATGATATGTGTTTTGCTTGGAGTGTAATTTTATTTTGTTAGTATTTGCTTGCTATTATTTATAATAATGTTTTTCATCTTTATTTTCAATAAAAATGTCAAGGATAGCCTTTATGATGCTTATTTTGCTAGTATACATGTTACTGTTTGAAAACAGAAAGTTTACCGCTGTTGCAAAAATTCACTAGAAAAGTCAGAGAATGGTATAATGTTGAATCTTTTTGCATATTGAGATCTGATAAATCTTATACAGCTTAGTATTTTTCTCATAATTTTTGGAGTTAGGGAAGTATTGATACTCTTGCATTCTTTACAGACTATACTGTTTTGGCAAATTGCTGTTATGGTTGCATTGTTTGCATATGTTTGTTTGTTTAATGATTATATTTGAGGATAGGAGTATTAAACATGCAGAGGCATTTAGTATGCAATGTTGAATAATAATTTTAGTGATTTGTTACAGTAGAAAATGATAAGGTTTTGCATTGGTTTATACTAACCTATCTCACGAGTTCTTGTTGAGTTTGGTGTGGATGAAGCTTTTGATAAAAAGAGAAACCATGATATGGGAGGAATTAAGGAGACACAAAAGTTCAAGCTTGGGGATGCACAAGGCACCCCAAGATAATATTTCAAGAAGTCTCAAGCATCTAAGCTCGGGGATGCCCCGGTAGGCATCCCACCTTTCTTCTTCAACAATTAACGGTTAGTATCGGTTGAACCTAAGTTTTAGCTTCTTCACATGAGTCGTGCTATCCTTGAAAAGTCATTTTATTTTGTTTTGCTTGCTGTTTGAATAAAATACCAAGATCTGAAATTCTTTAATGAGAGAGTGTTTTCACATAGTTACATAATTATTTAGCTACTCATTGGTCTTCACTTATATCTTTCTGGAGTAGATTTTCATTTACTCTTGTGCTTCACTTATATCCTATGAGTAAATGGTTGAATGAGTTGAATGTCATAAATCTGAAATTATATATGTTTCATTTGCTTATCCCATGGGGAGTAGTGACTTTACATGTAAGAAGTAGAGGTTGTAAATTTATTGACGGTTAGCAAGCATTGTATTAGTCATTTGAACAATTCATGAAAGAATATTGAAGGAAGAGAGATTTCACATATAAATATATTATCATAGACATCTTTTATAATTGTGAGCACTCATTAAGTATGACATGCTAAAGAGTTGATGTTGGACAAGGAAGACAACATAATGGGTTATGTTTTCTCACATCTCAGTTAAAGTATATTGTCATGGATCATTCAAACATGTTGAGCTTGCCTTTCCCCCTCATGCTAGCCAAAAATTCCTAGCACCAAGTAGAGATACTACTTGTGCTTCCAAATATCCTTAAACCCAGTTTTGCCATGAGAGTCCACCATACCTACCTATGGATTGAGTAAGATCCTTCAAGTAAGTTATCATCGGTGCAAGCAATAAAAATTGCTCTCTAAATATGCACGACTTATTAGTGTGGATAAAATAAGCTTCGTACGATCTTGTTATGGAAGCAATAAAAGCGACGGACTACATAATAAAGGTCCATATACAAGGGGCAATATAAAGTGACGTTCTTTCGCATTAAGATTTTGTGTATGCAACCCTAAAAGCGCATGACAACCTCTGCTTCCCTCTGTGAAGGGCCTATCTTTTACTTTATGCAAGAGTCAAGGTGATCTTCACCTTTCCCTTTTTCATTTTATCCTTTGGCAAGCACTTTGTGGTGGGGTGATCCTGATATATATATATATATATATATATATATATATATATATATATATCCAATTGGATGTACGTTAGCATGAACTATTATTGTTGACATCACCCAAAGGTTAATACGTTTGGAGGCAACATTATAAGCCCCTATCTTTGTCTGTGTCTGATTTAAACTTCATAACCACAAGTATTGCGTGAGTGTTAGCAATTGTAGAAGACTATATGATAGTTGAGTATGTGAAGTTTGCTAAATCAAAGCTCTGACATAGACCATTCCAGAAAATAGGATGAATTGCAATTGTTTGATGACTAAGAATGAAGTTTGCTAGTTTTCAAGAAAGTTTATGGTCTATGCTTTAACATGTGAATAGCTTGTTACTTGATTATGAAAAGTTTTATGAGATGAACTACTGTTATGACATATAATGATGCTAGTAAAGGTGATTGAAATTATCATTGATCAAACTTGTGCACCTCTAGCATTCACACTTCATAAATTCTTTCTTTTATCATTTACCTACTCAAGGACGAGTAGGAATTAAGCTTGGGGATGCTGATACGTCTCCAACGTATCTACAATTTATGAAGCATTCATGCTATTTTATTATCTGTTTTGAATGATTACGGGCTTTATTATACACTTTTATATTACTTTTGGGACTAACCTATTAACCGGAGGCCCAGCCCATATTGCTGTTTTCTTGCCTATTTCAGTATTTCGAAGAAAAGGAATATCAAACGGAGTCCAAATGGAATGAAACCTTCGGCAACGTGATTTTTTGGAAGAATAACACCTAGGAGACTTGGAGTTCACGTCAGAAGAGCCTCGAGGAGGCCAGGAGATAGGAGGCCCCCCCTACTGGGCGCGCCCCCCTGTCTTGTGGGCCCCTCGAGCACCCCCCGACTGACTTCTTTCGCCTAGATAAGCCTACGTACCCTAAAAACATTGAATATCAAGATAGATCGAGAGTTCCGCCGCCGCAAGCCTTTGTAGCCACCAAAATCCTCTCGAGAGCCCTTCCCGGCACCCTGCCAGAGGGGGGATCCTTCATCGGTGGCCATATTCATCATCCCGGTGCTATCCATGACGAGGAGGGAGTAGTTCACCCTCGAGGCTGAGGGTATGTACCAGTAGCTATGTGTTTGATCTCTCTCTCTCTCTCGTGTTCTCTTTCGTGTTCCCTTTATGGCACGATCTTGATGTATCCCGAGCTTTGCTATTGTAGCTGGATCTTATGATGTTTCTCCCCCTCTACTCTCTTGTGATGAATTGAGTTTTCCCTTTGAAGTTATCTTATCGGATTGAGTCTTTTATGAGAACATTGTTGAGGAACGTAGTAATTTCAAAAAAAATCGTACGCACACGCAAGATCATGGTGATGCATAGCAACGAGAGGGGAGAGTATTGTCCATGTACCCTCGTAGACCGAAAGCAGAAGCGTTATGCCAACACGGTTGATGTAGTCGTACGTCTTCACGATCCGACCGATCCAAGTACCGAACGTACGGCACCTCCGAGTTCAGCACACGTTCAGCTCGATGACGATCCTCGGACTCCGATCCAGCAGGGTGTCAGGGATGAGTTCCGTCAGCACGACGGCGTGGTGACGATGATGATGTTTTACCGACGCAGGGCTTCGCCTAAGCACCACAACGATATGACCAAGGTGGAATATGGCGGAGGGGGCACCGCACACGGCTAAGGAACGATCACGAAGATCAACTTGTGTGTTCTGGGGTGCCCCCCTGCCCCCGTATATAAACGAGCAAGGGGGAGGCCGGCCGGCCCTTGGGGCGTGCCAAGGAGGGGGAAGTCCTCCTCCTAGTAGGAGTAGGACTCCCCTTTCCTAGTCCAACTAGGAAGGGGGAAGGGGGAAGGAAAGAGGGGGGGGAGGGAGAGGGAAAGAGGGGCCGCACCCCCCTCCCTAGTCCAATTCGGACTCCCCATGGGAGGGGTCGCGCCACCTCATGGGCTGCTGCCCTCTCTCTCCCCTCAGGCCCACTAAGGCCCAATACTTCCCGGGGGGTTCCGGTAACCCTTCCGGCACTCCGGTTTTCTCCGAAATCACCCGGAACACTTTCGGTGTCCGAATATAGTCGTCCAATATATCAATCTTTATGTCTCAGCCATTTAGAGACTCCTCGTCATGTCTGTGATCACATCTGAGACTCCTAACAACTTTCGGTACATCAAAACATATAAACTCATAATGAAACTGTCATCGTAACTTTAAGTGTGCGGACCCTACGGGTTCGAGAACTATGTAGACATGACCTAGAACTGTTTCCGGTCAATAACCAATAGCGGAACCTAGATGCTCATATTGGCTCCCACATATTCTATGAAAATCTTTATCGGTCTAACCGCATAACAACATATGTTGTTCCCTTTGTCATCAGTATGTTACTTGCCCGAGATTCGATCGTCGGTATCTCAATACCTAGTTCAATCTTGTTACCGGCAAGTCTCTTTACTCGTTCCATAATACATCATCTCACAACTAACTCATTAGTTGCAATGCTTGCAAGGCTTAAGTGATGTGCATTACCGAGAGGGCCCAGAGATACCTCTCCGACAATCGGAGTGACAAATCCTAATCTCGAAATACGCCAACCCAACAAGTACCTTCGGAGACACCTGTAGAGCACCTTTATAATCACCCAGTTAAATTGTGATGTTTGGTAGCACACAAAGTGTTCCTCCGGTAAACGGGAGTGCATAAACTCATAGTCATAGGAACATGTATAAGTCATGAAGAAAGCAATAGCAGAAAACTAAACGATCAAGTGGTAAGCTAACGGAATGGGTCAAGTCAATCACATCATTCTCCTAATGATGTGATCTCGTTAATCAAATGACAACTCTTTGTCCATGGCTAGGAAACATAACCATCTTTGATTAATGAGCTAGTCAAGTAGAGGCATACTAGTGACACTCAGTTTGTCTATGTATTCACACATGTATTATGTTTCCGGTTAATACAATTCTAGCATGAATAATAAACATTTATCATGAAATAAGGAAATAAATAATAACTTTATTATTGCCTCTAGGGCATATTTCCTTCAGTCTCCCACTTGCACTAGAGTCAATAATCTAGATTACACAGTAATGATTCTAACACCCATGGAGTCTTGGTGTTGATCATTTTTTGCTCGTGGAAGAGGCTTAGTCAACGGGTCTGCAACATTCAGATCCGTGTGTATCTTGCAAATTTCTATGTCTCCCACCTGGACTAGATCCCGGATGGAATTGAAGCGTCTCTTGATGTGCTTGGTTCTCTTGTGAAATCTGGATTCCTTCGCTAAGGCAATTGCTCCAGTATTGTCCCAAAAGATTTTCATTGGACCCGATGCACTAGGTATGACACCTAGATCAAATATGAATTCCTTCATCCAGACTCCTTTAGTTGCTGCATCCGAAGCAGCTATGTACTCTGCTTCACACGTAGATCCCGCCACGACGCTTTGTTTAGAACTGCACCAACTGACAGCTCCACCGTTCAATGTAAACACGTATCCGGTTTGCGATTTAGAATCGTCCGGATCAGTGTCAAAGCTTGCATCAACGTAACCATTTACAATGAGCTCTTTGTCACCTCCATATACGCGAAACATATCCTTAGTCCTTTTCAGGTATTTTAGGATGTTCTTGACCGCTGTCTAGTGATCCACTCCTGGATTACTTTGGTACCTCCCTGCTAGACTTATAGCAAGGCACACATCAGGTCTGGTACACAGCATTGCATACATGATAGAGCCTATGGCTGAAGCATAGGGAACATCTTTCATCTTCTCTCTATCTTCTGCAGTGGTCGGGCTTTGAGTCTTACTCAGCTTCACACCTTGTAACACAGGCAAGAACCCTTTCTTTGCTTGATCCATTTTGAACTTCTTCAAAACTTTGTCAAGGTATGTGCTTTGTGAAAGTCCAATTAAGCGTCTTGATCTATCTCTATAGATCTTAATGCCCAATATGTAAGCAGCTTCACTGAGGTCTTTCATTGAAAAACTCTTATTCAAGTATCCTTTTATGCTATCCAGAAATTCTATATCATTTCCGATCAGCAATATGTCATCTACATATAGTATCAGAAATGCTACACACTTTCTTGTAAATACAGGCTTCTCCAAAAGTCTGTATAAAACCAAATGCTTTGATCACACTATCAAAGCATTTATTCCAACTCCGAGAGGCTTGCACCAGTCCATAAATGGATCGCTGGAGCTTGCATACTTTGTTAGCTCCCTTTGGATCGACAAAACCTTCCGGTTGCATCATATACAACTCTTCTTCCAGAAAACCATTCAGGAATGCAGCTTTGACATCCATCTGCCATATTTCATAATCATAAAATGTGGCAATTGCTAACATGATTCGGACAGACTTAAGCATCGCTACGGGTGAGAAGGTCTCATCGTAGTCAACCCCTTGAACTTGTCGAAAACCTTTCGTGACAAGTCGAGCTTTGTAGACAGTAACATTACCGTCAGCGTTAGTCTTCTTCTTGAAGATCCATTTATTTTCAATTGCTTGCCGATCATTGGGCAAGTCAACCAAAGTCCACACTTTGTTCTCATACATGGATCCCATCTCAGATTTCATGGTCTCAAGCCATTTTTTGGAATCTGGGCTCACCATCGCTTCTTCATAGTTCCTAGGTTCATCATGGTCTAGTAACATGACTTCCAGAACAGGATTACTGTACCACTCTGGTGCAGATTTTATTCTGGTTGATCTACGAGGTTCAGTAACAACTTGATCTGAAGTTCCATGATCATCATCATTAACTTCCTCACTAATTGGTTTAGGTGTCACAAGAACAGATTTCTGTGATGAGCTACTTTCCAATAAGGGATCAGGTACATTTACCTCATCAAGTTCTACTTTCCTCCCACTCACTTCTTTCAAGAGAAACTCCTTCTCCAGAAAGTTTTCGAACTTAGCTACAAATGTTTTGCCTTCGGATCTGTGATAGAAGGTGTACCCAACGGTCTCCTTTGGGTATCCTATGAAGACACATTTCTCCAATTTGGGTTCTAGCTTATCAGGTTGAAGCTTTTTCACATAAGCATCGCAGCCCCAAACTTTCAGAAACGACAACTTTGGTTTCTTGCTAAACCACGGTTCATAAGGCGTCGTCTCAACAGATTTTGATGGTGCCCTATTTAACGTGAATGCGTCCATCTCTAAGGCATAACACCCAAAATGATAGCGGTAAATCTGTAAGAGACATCATAGATCGCACCATATGTAGTAAAGTACGATTACGACGTTCGGACACACCATTACGCTATGGTGTTCCGGGTGGCGTTAGTTGCGAAACTATTCCGCATTGTTTCAAATGTAGACCAAACTCGTAACTCAAATATTCTCCTCCACGATCTGATCGTAGAAACTTTTTTTTCTTGTTACGATGATTTTCAACTTCACTCTGAAATTCCTTGAACTTTTCAAATGTTTCAGACTTATGCTTCATTAAGTAGATATAACCATATCTGCTCAAATCATCTGTGAAGGTGAGAAAATAATGATATCCGCCACGAGCCTCAACATTCATCGGACCACATACATCTGTATGTATGATCCCCAATAAATCAGTTGCTCTCTCCATAGTACCGGAGAACGGTGTTTTAGTCATCTTGCCCATGAGGCACGGTTCGCAAGTACCAAGTGATTCATAATCAAGTGGTTCCAAAAGTCCATCAGTATGGAGTTTCTTCATGCGTTTTACACCGATATGACCTAAACGGCAGTGCCACAAATAAGTTGCACTATCATTATCAACTCTGCATCTTTTGGCTTCAACATTATGAATATGTGTATCACTACTATCGAGATTCAATAAAAATAGACCACTCTTCAAGGGTGCATGACCATAAAAGATATTACTCATATAAATAGAACAACCATCATTCTCTGATTTAAATGAATAACCATCTCGCATCAAACAAGATCCAGATATAATGTTCATGCTCAACATTGGCACCAAATAACAATTATTTAGGTCTAAAACTAATCCCGAAGGTAGATGTAGAGGTAGCGTGCCGACCGCGATCACATCGACTTTGGAACCATTTCCCACGCGCATCGTCACCTCGTCCTTAGCTAATCTTCTCTTAATCCGTAGTCCCTGTTTCGAGTTGCAAATATTAGCAATAGAACCAGTATCAAATACCCAGGTGCTACTGTGAGCATTAGTAAGGTACACATCAATAACATGTACATCACATATACCTTTGTTCACCTTGCCATCCTTCTTATCCGCCAAATACTTGGGGTAGTTCCGCTTCCAGTGACCAGTCTGCTTGCAGTAGAAGCACTCAGTTTCGGGCTTAGGTCCAGACTTGGGTTTCTTCTCCTGAGCAACAACTTTTTTGCTGTTCTTCTTGAAGTTTCCCTTCTTCTTCCCTTTGCCCTTTTTCTTGAAACTAGTGGTCTTGTTAACCATCAACACTTGATGCTCCTTCTTGATTTCTACCTCCGCAGTTTTTAGCATCGCAAAGAGATCGAGAATAGTCTTTTCCATCCCTTGCATATTATAGTTCATCACAAAGCTCTTGTAGCTTGGCGGCAGTGATTGGAGAATTCTGTCAATGACGCTATCATCCGGAAGATTAACTCCCAGTTGAATCAAGTGATTATTATACCCAGACATTTTGAGTATATGCTCACTGACAGAACTGTTCTCCTCCATCTTGCAGCTATAGAACTTATTAGAAACTTCATATCTCTCAATCCGGGCATTTTCTTGAAATATTAACTTCAACTCCTGGAACATCTCATATGCTCCATGACGTTCAAAACGTCGTTGAAGACCCGGTTCTAAGCCGTAAAGCATGGCACACTGAACTATAGAGTAGTCATCAGCTTTGCTCTGCCAAACGTTCACGACATCTGGCGTTGCTCCAGCAGCAGGCCTGGCACCCAGTGGTGCTTCTAGGATGTAATTCTTCTGTGCAGCAATGAGGATAATCCTCAAGTTATGGACCCAGTCCGTGTAATTGCTACCATCATCTTTTAACTTTGCTTTCTCAAGGAACGCATTAAAATTTAACGGAACAACAACACGGGCCATCTATCTACAATCAACATAAACAAGCAAGATACTATCAGGTACTAAGTTCATGATAAATTTAAGTTCAATTAATCATATTACTTAAGAACTCCCACTTAGATAGACATTCCTCTAATCCTCTAAGTGATTATGTGATCCATATCAACTACACCATGTTCGATCATCACATGAGATGGAGTAGTTTCAACGGTGAACATCAATATGTTGATCATATCTACTATATGATTCACGCTCGACCTTTCGGTCTCCGTGTTCCGAGGCCATATCTGTTATATGCTAGGCTCGTCAAGTTTAACCTGAGTATTCCGCGTGTGCAACTGTTTTGCACCCGTTGTATTTGAACGTAGAGCCTATCACACCCGATCATCACGTGGTGTCTCAGCACGAAGAACTTTCGCAACGGTGCATACTCAGGGAGTACACTTCTTGATAATTTTAGTGAGAGATCATCTTAAAATGCTACCGTCAATCAAAGCAAGATAAGATGCATAAAGGATAAACATCACATGCAATCAATATAAGTGATATGATATGTCCATCATCACCTTTTGCTTGTGATCTCCATCTCCGAAGCACCTCCATGATCACCATCGCCACCGGCGCGACACCTTGATCTCCATCGTAGCGTCATTGTCGTTTACGCCGTCTATTGCTTCTACGACTATCGCTACTCCTTAGTGATAAAGTAAAGCAATTACAGGGTGTTTGCATTTCATACAATAAAGCGACAACCATATGGCTCCTGCCAGTTGCTGATAACTTCGGTTACAAAACATGATCATCTCATACAATAAAATATAGCATCACGTCTTGACCATATCACATCACAACATGCCCTGCAAAAACAAGTTAGACGTCCTCTACTTTGTTGTTGCAAGTTTTACGTGGCTGCTACAGGCTTAGCAAGAACCGTTCTTACCTACGCATCAAAACCACAACGATAGTTTGTCAAGTTGGTGATGTTTTAACCTTCGCAAGGACCGGGCGTAGCCACACTCGGTTCAACTAAAGTTGGAGAAACTGACACCCGCCAGCCACCTGTGTGCAAAGCACGTCGGTAGAACCAGTCTCACGTAAGCGTACGCGTAATGTCGGTCCGGGCCGCTTCATCTAACAATACCGCCGAACCAAAGTATGACATGCTGGTAAGAAGTATGACTTATATCGCCCACAACTCACTTGTGTTCTACTCGTGCATATGACATCTACGCATAAAACCTGGCTCAGATGCCACTGTGGGGGAACGTAGTAATTTCAAAAAAATTCCTACGCACACGCAAGATCATGGTGATGCATAGCAACGAGAGGGGAGAGTATTGTCCACATACCCTCGTAGACCGAAAGCGGAAGCGTTATGACAATGCGGTTGATGTAGTCGTACGTCTTCACGATCCGACCGATCCAAGTACCGAACGTATGGCACCTCCGAGTTCAGCACATGTTCAGCTCGGTGACGATCCCCAGACTCCGATCCAGCAGGGTGTCGGGGATGAGTTCCGTCAGCACGACGGCGTGGTGACGATGATGATGTTTTACCGATGCAGGGCTTCACCTAAGAACCCCGCAACGATATGACCAAGGTGGAATATGGTGGAGGGGGCACCACACACGGCTAAGGAATGATCACGAAGATCAACTTGTGTGTTCTGGGGTTCCCCCCTGCCCCCATATATAAAGGAGCAAGGGGGGAGGCCGGCCGGCCCTTGGGGCACGCCAAGGAGGGGGAAGTCCTCCTCCTAGTAGGAGTAGGACTCCCCTTTCCTAGTCCAACTAGGAAGGGGGAAGGGGGAAGGAAAGAGGGGGAGAGGGAGAGGGAAAGAGGGGCCGCGCCCCCCTCCCTAGTCCAATTCGGACTCCCCATGGGAGGGGGCGCGCCACCTCCTGGGCTGCTGCCCTCTCTCTCCCCTCAGGCCCACTAAGTCCCAATACTTCCCGGGGGGTTCCGGTAACCCTTCCGGCACTCCGGTTTTCTCCGAAATCACCTGGAACACTTCCGGTGTCCGAATATAGTCGTCCAATATATCAATCTTTATGTCTCAGCCATTTAGAGACTCCTCGTCATGTCTGTGATCACATCTGAGACTCCTAACAACTTTCGGTACATCAAAACATATAAACTCATAATGAAACTGTCATCGTAACTTTAAGTGTGCGGACCCTACGGGTTCGAGAACTATGTAGACATGACCTAGAACTGTTTCCGGTCAATAACCAATAGCGGAACCTAGATGCTCATATTGGCTCCCACATATTCTATGAAAATCTTTATCGGTCTAACCGCATAACAACATATGTTGTTCCCTTTGTCATCAGTATGTTACTTGCCCGAGATTCGATCGTCAGTATCTCAATACCTAGTTCAATCTCGTTACCGGCAAGTCTCTTTACTCGTTCCGTAATACATCATCTCACAACTAACTCATTAGTTGCAATGCTTGCAAGGCTTAAGTGATGTGCATTACCGAGAGGGCCCAGAGATACCTCTCCGACAATCGGAGTGACAAATCCTAATCTCGAAATACGCCAACCCAACAAGTACCTTCGGAGACACCTATAGAGCACCTTTATAATCACCCAGTTACGTTGTGACGTTTGGTAGCACACAAAGTGTTCCTTCGGTAAACGGGAGTTGCATAAACTCATAGTCATAGGAACATGTATAAGTCATGAAGAAAGCAATAGCAGAAAACTAAATGATCAAGTGCTAAGCTAACGGAATGGGTCAAGTCAATCACATCATTCTCCTAATGATGTGATCTCGTTAATCAAATGACAACTCTTTGTCCATGGCTAGGAAGCATAACCATCTTTGATTAATGAGCTAGTCAAGTAGAGGCATACTAGTGACACTCAGTTTGTCTATGTATTCACACATGTATTATGTTTCCGGTTAATAAAATTCTAGCATGAATAATAAACATTTATCATGAAATAAGGAAATAAATAATAACTTTATTATTGCCTCTAGGGCATATTTCCTTCAAACACTTGATGTATGTCTTGTCGTGCTTATCTGTGGTGACAATGGGATATCATGTGCCACTTGATGTATGTTTTGGTGACCAACTTGCGGATTCTGCCCATGAACCTATGCATAAGGGTTGGCACACGTTCTTGACTCTCCGGTAGAAACTTTGGGGCACTCTTTGAAGTACTTTGTGTTGGTTGAATAGATGAATCTGAGATTGTGTGATGCATATCATATAATCATGCCCACGGATACTTGAGGTGACAATGGACTATCTAGGTGATATTAGGGTTTTGGTTGATTTGTGTCTTAAGGTGTTATTCTAGTATGAACTCTTGAATAGATTGATCCGAAAGAATAACTTTGAGGTGGTTTTGTACCCTACCATAATCTCTTCATTTGTTCTCCACTAGTAGTGGCTTTGGAGTGACTCTTTGTTGCATGTTGAGGGATTGTTATATGATCTATCTATGTTATTATTGTTGAGAGAACTTGCACTAGTGAAAGTATGAACCCTATGCCTTGTTTCCTAGCATTGCAATACCGTTTACGCTCAATTCTATCATTAGTTACCTTGCTGTTTTTATAATTTCAGATTACAAATACCTTTATCTACCATCCATATTGCACTTGTATCACCATCTCTTCACCGAACTAGTGCACCTATACAATTTATCATTGTATTGGGTGTGTTGGGGACACAAGAGACTCTTTGTTATTTGGTTGCAGGGTTGTTTGAGAGAGACCATCTTCATCCTACGCCTCCTGCGGATTGATAAACCTTAGGTCATCCACTTGAGGGAAATTTGCTACTGTCCTACAAACCTGTGCACTTGCAGGCCCAACAATGTCTACAAGAAGAAGGTTGTGTAGTAGACATCAACATGCCTTCCTATTTTTGATACACACTACATCTATGTGTTAACCTTGTTCTTACATGAAACTACCTCTCTTCTGTATCTTGCATCAATCACTTACGATGAGTCACCTTTATTCATTGCATATTGCATATTATTTATAGCATGTTGCCATGTATTGCTTCTAATTTGGTAATACATTTGTTAGGGCACCCTTTTAATTTGGCGGAGTGATATTGGTTTCATCTTTCATATGATTTCTAGCTTGCATTGATTCTAACAAGTTCAAGAACCTTGTGCTTAGTTTACACTTTATACATTATACATGTCAATATGTCACACCGTCCTGTTTTTTATACATACTAGATGACCCGGTTGCACCAATGGCGCAAGAAGCGAGTTGGAGGCAATGTTAGTAGTGATCAAGTAGTAGATATAGATGAAAATAGAATGCAATGCGGGTTGTATTACAAATAGTGGATATTCATTGGCGATCATATATAGACCAATATAAATGGACTTCTTATCTATATTGGCCACAGAAGCGGAAAGTTTGTCACAAGACTATAAGAAAATGCTTTGCATTAAACAACATAGATATATCACATGTATCTAACATAGCATGGAATGGGCAACTCGACAAATGGTTTAATTTACATATGCCATCGCCATCTTTTGAAGGTACATAGGCTGTGAAAGTAGACTCACTTTAAAAGGGATAAACCCCTGTGTTTCGAATCAGCTGCATAGAGTAATCAGTCAATTGGTCAAGATGAGCAAGTTCATTCTGAACATCAACAACACCTTTGCTGAGGTCATTGCTTGTTTTTAGAACTGGTTGAGCATACACCATCTTTACCTATGCAATGAATACCAGCAAAAGTGTTTTTATCTTGATACATATAGTCTGCAAAGCCTTTGCTAATCTCCCTGGTCTTTGAATTATGTTCTTTGATCTCATTTTCTTTCTCTCTTTAACAAACCAATTAGATGCAGTTCTGTTTCCTTTGTTTGTTTCAGTTCATTGTAACTATAGTCCTTGAGCAGCTTGCCACACATAGTCTCCATGTATTTGATAACTCGAGCCGCCACAACATCCGTCGCATCTTCTATGGAATCATATGAATACCCGGATAGTGCCATTGTTTCAGCATCATGTCATTGATGCCGTGTGCTGGGATGGAACTTGATTGTACCTTCAAACCTCTGTCCAACTCTGTAGCGAAAAAACTGTGGTGGTGGGGGCTGCAGCTTAATGAACATGACCTCAAGCATGAACTTGTCTGTAATGTCAACCGTCCCCATGACAGGTTCTATTCACACAATAAAACTAAATCAAACCAGATAATGGAACCCGTATATGTGCGAGCAATAATGATCTAAAGGTAGATACTTACATTGCATTTTTATAAATAATAAAGCATATGTAGTAGATCTAAAGAACATGCAAGTACATGCTCAGATAGCATCTTCATATATTTCAAGTTCATGCTAGCTTCATGGCTTTATATGAGATAACCTGGCAATGGAGGCACAAATTGTAGAGAGATAAAGCCGACAACTAATTAGTATAATCATCTTCAAAGAAAGGCAAGGAAAAAGTGTGTAGCAGCAAACCTTTGATTATTTCTTCAGTAAGAAACAAAATTCAGAAATCACAGTCCAAACAGAGAATAAAAGTCCCCCTATAAAATACACGCAAAGAGGTAAAAACAGGCAGATCGAAACAC